>NC_041381.1:582444077-582495853 GCF_002162155.2 Triticum dicoccoides | reverse complement strand
CCAAGTTCTACCTGCAGTCAGACAAGTAATGTGCCCGCACCCAAGCCCTCTCTTGTGAAAGTCGCAGCTCGAAGAATCGGATGTCCGACTGGCAAGAGCTAAAGGCGGAAAAGGAGGCCCACATGAAAAACGGCTAACGACTAACGAACTTACATAACACAAGCCGGCTCCCCCCCCCCCCCCCCAACCGGCTATCAAAGCAGCCGGCTGGCCGGCTTCCCTTCTTACAGTGCTACAATCTAAGAAGGCTCAAGTACTTGCCCTCCCAGATGGCCAATTCCTTACCCGACCACAGACTGCAGAGCAGCTGTCCGGCTGGAAAGGCGGCGACCAAGGGAGGGCGGCAAAGGAAAACAGCCAAAAGATAAAAAGCAAGTAGGAATGGAATCCAAGCACATGCATAATTATATATACACAAAAGGCCTTCGAAGGGCCAGCATTTGATAAAGTTTGAATACACCCCCAGTGGGTGGAACTGCGCAAAAGTTAATAAAAAGTTGTTCAAGGAGTAACGAGCAGGAAAGTAAAGACGGCGAGTCAGGCCAAGGGAGCAACTGGGGCATCGGGCAGATCGGTGGAGACGGCGGTGTTGGCTGGAGGAGTGGCCGGCTAGCGAGTCTCGGCTTGATCGTCACATGCGGCAGGCGGTGCATTCGCACGCGCCTCGTTGCTGGAGGCACGATCAGGCTAAAGCTGGCTGGCTGCTTCACCATCCGGCACAATGTCTTCGTCGTCTTCCTCCTCCTCCTCTTCGCCCTCGTCGCTGGAGTCAATCTCCTCCGTCGAGTCTTCCGTCGGCCGGGTTCAGCCCGAACCATTCCTCTGGCTGAGCGACGTCGTCTTTGTTTACCTCAGGAGCAAAGGCGCTTGTGTCGGTGAAGTCCGCGATCGCCGAGGTGTGCTGAATGATAGCCGGCCGCACCACCTCCAGCTCATCGTCAGCCTCCTGCCGCCAGGTGCGCAGCTGGTCCAAGTTCAACCCAGGATACCAAGCCCGGACAAACTCTAGCGCCCGTCGAGCACCGGACCGAGCCGCTGAAGCCTTCTAGGCCTCAAGGCGGCCGACTGCTACCTCCAGCCAGTCGGCAGTCCGGCTGGGGGTGCGGGGAATCACCTCGCCGGGCCAGAGGGCGGCCAGCACCTGCGCTCCGGCATGCTGAAGACGGCGGAGCATGTGGTAGGCCGGCTGGAGGCGGGCTTGGATCGCCAGAAGCTACTCTTAAAGCGACCGGTTGGCGTCCGGTGCAATCTCAACCCTAGCCTACCGACGGGCCTCACGGTGAGCTTCGATGGCTTGGTTGGCGGCGACGGAGTAGCCGGGGAAGTATTCTTCACAAAGAAGAAAGAAACAGAAAAAATCAGAAGATAAACCATATTACAAGGACGGGCAAAGAAGTGAAGAATAAGGCGGCCTACCGTCGATCAAATCTTCAACCCGGTTGTATCCTTCACTCAGCGCCTGCCTCGCCTTGGCCCAACTCGCCGCCTCGGTCTCATACTCGGCCTTGAGGGTGGCCTCGCTGTCCTGCACCGCCTTCAGGGCCGCCTTGTGGTTCTCCTCCTGGTCGGCCAGTTTCTTGGCTAGGCGATCACGCTCCTGAACCAAGGCGTTGAGCTCGCCCTCCCTGGTGCGAAGGGCGGTCCGGGCCACGCCTAGCTGCTGCCTCAAGTCGGCATTCGCTCCTGTCGATATGGAGAAGAAGAAGTTAAGGAAGAAGTCGTCAGGAAAGATCCGACCCGACTGCTCAGCAGTCAGCCCGAATCTCGGGGACTACACCCAGTGGGTGCGCTGACGCGCCCCCACATGAGATAAAAAACAAAAGAACTCACACCAGCTCTCCGTCAGATTGGCGGCCTTCTGATTCACCTCTCGATCCTGGGAGTTGAAGGTAGCAGCGTGGAGGTTGTGATAGTCCTGCAAATAGGATGAAGGTGCGAACAAGAACAAAACATTAAATCAAAGTCTTCCAAGAAGTTCCAAGCCGCCTGCTCAGCAGCCGACTCGGAACTCGGGGACTACACCCAGTGGGTGCGCTGACGTGCCCCCACGGAAGAAATCAAGAGCAAGAAGACTCACCCGAATAGCCGACCGCGTTGCAAGAAATTCTTGGGTGTATTGCTTCAGCGCGGTGGCCTAAGACTGAAGCCGGCTCTGGACATCCTGTGCTGCCACATTCAGCACGGCCGTCCCACCGCCCGACGTCCACCCTGGCGAGCTGACGATGCCCGTCTCCAGGTCATGCGACAACGAGCTGGAGCCTGCAGCCCTCTGCAGGTCCGGCTGTGAAGCCACCCTCCCTGCACGCCGACGAGTCGGCGACAGGACCACAAGATCCGCCCTCGCAGTTGGCTCGCCTCCAGCCGGCTGCTCAGGCGGTGCCTCGGGCTGGCCACCTTGGCCTATTCCGGCCGACGGTGGCGGTGCCGCCTCTCCCTTCGGGACGACTATGTCGCTCCCCTCCCTCTCCATCGCCAGCTGGTCGTGGCTGGCTTCCTCTGGCGGGGGCACCGGGATTTCAGGGGCTACGGTGCGGAGGGGGATGACGAGTTGTGGAGGCTGGCTACGCAGGGCCTCCGTCGCCCTCTCTGCGGCTGCGGCCTCCGCCTGAGCCTCGGTCGCCATGTTGGTCGGCGCCTCAGCCGACTCCGCCGTCGTCTCCTGAGCCGCCTTGGCGGCGGCTGCCCTCTGCTCCTCCGCCTCTCGCTCCTCCCGCGCCTCCCATGCGTTTCGCTCCGTCGCCGCTTGGAGCTCGGCATGGGGGTCTACGCGGCGGGAACTTGTAGATCCTCCCGCCCCGCTGACTATGTAGGCGGCGGTAGTCCGCTCAAGAGAGAGCGGAGCCCTGGTTGATAAAACAAGAAAAGGCTTAGAAGAGCGCCGACTGAAGAAAAGAAAGAAAGGCGTGCGAGAGTCAATACTTACGCCGAAACCTCCTGCGGCTGCTTCACCACCTTGCGGAAGCGGGCCGCCTTCGCGGTCGCCTCGTCCCGCTTGGTCGCCGCCGCGGAACCCTTGGGCTTCTCTGGCCGACCGCCGAAGAGAGTCGGCGCCGCCCGTGATTTGTGCGCGCCGCCCCGTGCGGCTGGCCCATCGGAAGGGTCGACGCCTTGATGGTCGGATGCCGGCTGGCAGCGCGGAATAGGCTCGGCCTCGTCATCATCAGGCCAGTCATCGAAACCGGCGGTGAACCCGGAGCCGCGTGCATCGCCGCCTTCCCCCATGGCATCATCGTCTAAGGCGGCCGCCCCCAAGTCGGGGTCGTCAAGGTCGTCCGCCATGCGGTCGGGGGCGAACTCGCGTTCCGCCCCCGCGGTCCCGGCCGAAGGATGAAGGAGGGGGTTCTGATTAAAAACAAGCCGACTGGTCAGAAGCCGGCCAGAGAGAACTCGGCAACAAGAGAACAAGAAAAGAGGGAAAGCTTACCACAGGCGGGGGGTTGGCGTGAGAATACGGCTCCTTAACGTACTGCCACTCCTCGGTGAGCTTGCAGTTGGCGATGTAGTTCACCATGTAAGATACCTCGTCGTGCGGCATGTCCTTGGTGCTCAGCCGGCTTGGGTCAAAGCGGCCACTCATCTGGCAAATCAGATGAGGGCGGCCTTGGAGCGGGAGCACCCGGCACTCCACGAAGGTGGCTATCAGGTCGGACCCAGTCAGGCGCTCCGACTGGATCAGCACCCGAAGCCGGGCGACGGCGCCAGCCCCAGCCGGCGTCAGCGACCTAGCCCGTTAGGACCACGAGGGCTGCCTCCCAGCCGGCGGGCCGGCTACATAAGCCGGCAAGTTGACGTAGTCGCCCTGCGGAGCGACGCTCTTCACATAAAAGTAGGATTTCTGCCAGAGCTTCATAGACTGGATCAGCGCGATAGTCAGAAACGGGTTGTCGGCTGTCAATCTCCACATAGCGATGAAGGCCCCGCATGGAGCCGGCACGCCTACGACGACCATACCGAGCTTGGACTGGAAGAACTCCTCCCAAAGTTCGATGGTGGGGAGGACACCGAGGAAACCTTCGCACAGAGTGACGAAGGCCGACAGCAGCACCACCGTGTTTGGAGTGAGGTGGTGCGGCTGAAGATGATAAAATTCAAGAAACGAGCGAAAGAAGCCGCTCGCGGGAAGGCCGACGCTGCACAGGCAGTGCGAGTAGAAGATTACTCGCTCGCCCTGCTCCGACACCGGCAAAAACTCCCTCGCCAGCGCGAGATGGACCAGCACGAGATCTTCGCACGACAACCGCCGCGTCTTGCGGAGGAAGTCGATGTGGTCGTCGCGGACATTAGAGCCGTCCCAGGAGCTCGACATCGGAGCCATGAGGACGGGAGGGCGACGGAAAGCGCGGCGACGGAGATAGCGCGGTGCGGCGGCGGCAAGACTGTGGCATGCTAAGAAAAATGGCGGAACGGTGGCGTCGTGGAGAGCCGCTGCGGCGACAGAGAGGAAGAAGAAGAAGGTGATGGCGGAGCGAGGACGAGCGTGCGAACGACTGCCGCTCCCCCGCCCCGCCCCTACTTATAGCCTCGTGTGGCGAAGCCGAGGAGGCGAGGCATGGGGGGCGTGGGATTAACTGCGCCCACTCCCCCACATCCCGTGATTATTGCGCCTTTATGGTGAGTGGAAACCGCCGTCGGAAGACGTGCGGTCATTTCAGGCCGCAAAAGATCCGCGCACGGGCCGAGGCGTGGAAGTGGCGGGCACTGGTCTGCAGCAGCGTCCTGTCACGCGCGTGGGCTGGCAGACCCTTCCAGCCAAAGGGAGCCACGTGGCGCGCAGGCGGCGGGCTGCCAGCCCGCAGCCTGGCAAGCGCGCTAGCTGGTTCCCGCCTTCGGATTTCAAAGAAACTTCGCCGAGAAGGCACGCATAAGTGAAGCCGGCTCCTAGCTGCCGGCTCATCGGGATAGGAAGCTGATTGTGCTTCTCGTTCCCCTTTCAGCCACGAAGCCCAACCAGCTTCGGGGACTACGGTCGGAGTAAATGACCACGGTTAGACTGGCCGGCTCCCTTTGACCCCTTGAAAAAACAACAGGCCGATCGAGCCCTGAAGCACCTAAGACGTGGGGCCGCCTTCCTCCGGCTGGCTACCTCACAAGCCAACTATCGAAAGGTGGCCCGGCCCTAAACTCTCTTGGAGGAAGCCACAATGAGGCCGACTCCAAGAAGCCGGCCATAAAGGGGGCGACTCCAAGAAGCCGGCCCAAGAAGATCGACTCCAAAAGGCCGGCCACTGGCAAGCGGCCAGGGCCGTGCCATAAAAGTCTGCCCCCCATAACGATGATGGGATGGGGCGTGGCAACAGTGGACCCTGCCACCCCCAAATCCCGGAGCACGCATGGCTATAGTACACCATACGGGGCAGTCATCACCCGTCCGGCGTGGCACTGTTGCCATGCTAATCATGACGCCCTCCACGACGGGCCGCCAGTATGGCCCGCAGGCGGCGGGCCCCTTCGGTCAGAGAGACGCACGAAGGCGGCCCGGCCTCCCCCAGCCGGCCTGGGGCACGGCCGGCTTCCTATGGACGGCTTGCTCCCCTCCTCGGGGCACGCGCACCATTAAGAAGACAAGACGAGGTAAGGCTACAGTGAGAGCCCCCAAGACGGCGGCACTGTAGCCATGCTTACCTCGACAAAGCCCTCGTCATTAGAGGCAAGGCAACAGTAACCAGCCCCCGACAAGACCTCCAAGCGGTGGGGCCGGCCTGTTGTCCAATGAGCCGGCAGTCGGCGGGCCCCAGCAGCCGGCGGAGAAGCCGGCGGCCATAGACACTGACGGCTAGGGCCCGCGCCCAGCCGGGTTACCATTGTACCCCCAAGGGGTAGGCCTTTATAAACCCCCCGGGGCACCCATGCAAAGGGTCAATCTCATAGAGTTTTAGACACTACCATAGGGAGAGAAGAGAGCTAGCCTTGCCCTTCTTCCTCCTCCCACCGAACAGCTCAAGGAGCCTCTTGTAGCTTCTTGTTGATCTAGTGATCATGCGGAGACCCCGTAGAGCAGGAGTAGGTGCATTATCTCCACGGAGAGCCCCCAACCTGGGTAAGATCCGCCGGCGTGCATGTCTTCGCCTCATCCCGTTTCCAGGCACCGGCGATGTCTTACTGGCTCCCACAATGATAAGCCATCCGTTGGCATATGTCGCACCTACCACTCGACATGTGTCTAGCAGCAACAGTTCTCGGCGTCGATGGCGGTCGAACACCATTGCGAATTTGTCTGGCAGCCTCAGAGATGGTGATTGAAAGCAAAGTGTTGAAACTTGAAACACCCAAACTAACACAAGTCAGTTTGGTTGTTTGAAATTTCAAAACTTGGCTTTAATCCTCATCGCAGAGGCTGCCAGACAAATTTGCCAAGGTGTTCGACCGTCATCGGCCACCAGAACTATTGTTGCGGGACGCTGGGCGCCGGCTTCACTTGTGGGATGTGGATCTAGTGTTCAATGCTGACCACCTCATGTACCTTGAACCGATGGTAGTTGCTATTTAGTTTACCCGGGGACGAGCAGGTTAGAGGGTTCCTCGGTGTCGATGGTACCGTAAATAGCAAGTATCGTCAGTGCGAGGTACATGTGACCGTCAATGTCGAATACTTGCTATGTTACTCATCTTTCGATTTAAATATGCAGTTATTTCGTCGTTGCAAGGGTCTAGTGTTCGACGAGCTCCGCCCCTGCGTTCATTGGTGAGCACAAATGACATCTCCTCCTCCCCCTTCATTTGCTCTATTCCAGTCTTTGTGCCAATGAAACTTGCTAGCTATAGGTGTCAATCATCAGTATGTGTAACCACTATGCGTCTCCCGTTCGAAAGGGTTACATCTATAAATATGCATGCATTTGCATATTTATAATCGTGATTCTTTCGAATTGTACAACGTTATCCATGGACAGCCCAAGTATGTGTAGATTGGGTTCATTTTCCCATATGCTCAGCTCTGGATCCGATGCAGAATTTTGTCTGTGCCTCCCTGTTGTTCTCCGGGTACACATCCTATCTGCTTATTGCCGAGACGTGTATCAGGAGAATAGTGGGGAGGTGCTGTCAAAATTTTGCGTCGGATCCAGAGCAGAGCATGGGAAAACGAACCCGATCTACACATACTCGGATGGGATTAGGACCTATCCTTACCTATTAGCGTATAGGTTGCATGGACGTAATAAAACTAACAAACTCCATTAACTGATGGATATGGTTTGCTTAATTATGTATATATTTCTTGTGTGTCCAGTAGGAAGTCAATATGAGTGATTGTGCGTGGATGTACGCCGGTTACACTAGTCAGTATGTTTGGACCGAGGAATGGTTAACAAAAACTAAGGGGTTTGTTAGAGCTGCATTTGCAAATGGCTAGAAATTAAGCTGGTGCCCCTGTGTCCGGTGCGACAACTATAATCAGAGGGACGAGCTTCAAATGAGTAAACAACTGCAGAAGTTTGGTTTTACGCCTGGTTACACGGTATGTACATTACATGGTGAGTCTGCCCAACATGCCAGAGCCGAGGTGGTTCGTCGTCGCACCGAAGAGCATGGTACCGGGACTGCAGACATGGTGCAAGACTTTGACGATGCTCGGGACTCGGACGAGGAGATGGAGGAATCTGCAAAGGCCTTCACTAAAACGTTGGAGTCCTCAAAACATTCTCTCCACGAGCACACTGAGCTTTGTCAGCTGGATGCCATCTCACAAATAATGGCTTTGAAGGTTCAATTCAACTTGGGTAGAGAATGCTACAACGCGATGATGACAGTTTTCGGACAATTTCTACCCAAAGGCCATGTGCTACCTCAAAACCTGTACCAGTGAGACAAAATCCTCCGTGCTCTTAAGATGCCCTAAGAGAAGATAGATACCTGTGAGAAAGGATGTGTCTTATTTAGGCTTCAGTATGAGGACTTGAACTATTGTCCCATTTGCAATTCTTCCAGGTATGTTGTGGTAGACAACGGCATGGGTGAGAAGACGCAGACCAAAATACCCGTTAATGTTCTTCGGTATATGCCAATTGTACCAAGACTTCAACGTCTTTTCATGGTCGAAGAGATGGCCAGACAGATGACATGGCAGAAAATAGGCAAAAGAACCGAACTAGATGCAGATGGGAATGTGATGATGGTGCACACATCGGATGGTGAAGCGTGGAAGCGCTTCGATGCATTACATAAGGAAAAAATGGCAGATCCAAGGCATCCTCGAGTCGCCGTCAGCACAGATGGGTTCAGTATGTTTGGTCATATGGCAGCCCCATACAGCTCTTGGCCCGTGTTTGTCATTCCACTCAATCTCCCCCCCCCCCGGCAGATTATGCAAAGAAAGAACATTTTCCTGACGTTGATAATTCCAGGGTCCAACTATCTGGGGAAGAATATGAATGTGTACATGCAGCCGCTTAAGGAAAAATTGCAAGAAGCTTGGGATAATGGGTTCAAGACATACGACGCCTTTAGCAAAGAGAACTTCATAATGCGTGCCTGGTACATGTACTTGACGCATGACTTGCCGGCGTATGCGTTATTCATTGGCGGGTGTGTGCATGGAAGGCTCGTGCCCCACATGCAAGGGAGCTCTTGAGTTTCGTTGGCTGACGGCGGTGCACAAGTATAGTTGCTTCGACTTGCATAGACAGTTTCTAGATCCTCGCCATAAGTTCAGGAAAGACAAGAAGAACTTCATGAAAGGTAGAGTTGTCAAACACTCTGCACCACCTGCGTTGACAGGCCAACAGACCCTAGATCAGTTAAACGCTCTCGAGCCAGATCCAAAGCGTCCAGGGTATTTCAAGGTGTATAATAAGGAACACGCCTGGACTCACAAGACATGCTTCTGGGATCTGCCTTACTTCAAAGACCTCCTTTGCCCACACAACATCGACGTGATGCACACTAAAAAGAATATCGCCGAAGCCATTTTTGGTACATTGTTCAGCATAGAGGGGAAATCAAAGGATAATACTAAGGCTAGAGGCAATCAAGAGGAGCTCTGTGATAGACCGTTACAAAACATGCAAGAACCGAAAGGAAAGCGGAACTGGAAGAAGCCAAAGGCATGGTTCAATCTTGGAAGGCCAGCTATGAAGGAAATTATTTTGTCGGTGAAAATGCAGTTGATGTTCCCCGATGGGTATGCAGCAAATCTAAAGAGGGGAGCGAGTCTTGATAAATTGAAAATATTTGGTCTAAAAAGTCATGATTGGCACATATGGATAGAGCGGATAATGCCGGTGATGTTGTGTGGCTTCATCCCTGAGGATGAATGGCTAGTACTGGCAGAGCTGAGCTATTTCTTCCGTGTTCTTTGTGCGAAAAAACTATCGCCTGGCCTCCTAGAAGAAATGGAACAGTTGGCGCCAGAGTTGATCTGCAAGTTAGAGATGATCTTTTCGCCAAGCTTCTTTAATCCAATGCAACACTTGATTTTGCATCTCCCGACCGAGGCACGATTGGGGGGCTGTGCAGAATCGTTGGTGCTACTCAACTGAGAGGATGCAGAAGACGCTTCGAGCAAAATGTAAAAATAAACGTAGAATAGAAGCATCGATGGCCGAGGCATTCATCACTGAGGAGGCGTCAAACTTCGTGACAGCACACTACGAAGCCAAAAATTGTCATTTGCATAATCCGAAGCCTTGGCACAATGCTGATGAGCCTAAAAAGGTTCAATCCAACCTCAGCCTATTCAAAGGGAATCTCGCACCATCCAGTGCTTGGAAACCAGTATCGTTGGATGTTGAAGAATGGCGGACCATTTCATTGTATCTCTTTAACAACCTAACAGAAGTGTGGCCATACATCGAGTAAGATCTCGTTACATTGTTTCGCAACTTCTAATTTCTTTGAACTGCTCTTATTCCTGGATATTTGATGCAGTCGATATGTCGCCATATTCTCGTATGGAGCGGTGATCCAAAAGGATTCCGTCAAAGAGTATGAACTTCTAGCAAAGCAAGGAGGCGAATACCCCGGTTTCATCTCTTGGTTCGAAAAAACGCTAATTTCCATTAGACCCTTCCATTTCTTTGGCTAATTTGCGACTAACGCAACAATCCTTTCGTATTAAACTTGTAGGATAATTCAGAGATTATGGATGCTGAATTGAGACAAGTAGCTAATGGTTTTGACTATAAGGTCCGTTCATTTGACAATTACGACATCAACGGGTATCACTTTCGTACCTATGGCAAAGAGCTATCTATGGCCGACCAAAAGTCTACAAATTGTTGTGTCTTTGCTACCGGCGAAGGAGGTGTCGAGTATTATGGAAGAGTTGAAGCAATTTATGAACTTCAATTCTATGGTGAAAACCCACCAAATGTCATAGTCTTCAGATGTTATTGGTTCCAGCCCAGGGAGACTAGAAGGACTCATGAACATATAGGGCTAGTCGAAATCAAACAAAGCACCCATTTGGATGTTCCCGATGTCTATATTACGGCTCAACAGGCAACCCAAGTTTTCTATCTACCGTGGGACTGTCAAAGTGATCCAAATCTCAATGGTTGTGATGTCGTTTATTAAGTGCCGCCACGTGTTAGACCACCTCCCCCCAATGAAGAGGATTATGAACATCACATTAACCAAGACACATATGACGAAGGAGAATTCTTCCAAGAAACATGTCTTGCCAAAAAAAATGTTTCAAGAAACACTCTACTCCACCCCAGAACATTGAAGTAGACAACGATAGTAAATCCAACCCTGAGCCAGAACAAGAAGAGCCGGAAGAACAAGAAGTTACTGCTGCAGATGACATGTCAATGCTTGAACGATTACGTAAAGGTGGCCTTCTACATGATGATGCATTTATTAATGATGATGATGAGCACATCATTACTGATAGTGATGATGATGATGATGCATTTATTAATGATGATTATGAGCACGTCATTACCGATAGTGATTATTAGGTATTCAAATTTTTATGTTGTACTTTGTATGATTTATATAGTTGGTATGTATAATTTTCTTACTTTGTATGATTGTTTCTTATACATAGTGCCATGGTCTTGATGTCCGTCCCCGTCGGCCCTTGCCCGCTTTATGATTCGGATGTGGTAAATTCTATTTCATAACTATTTGTTGCATTTCACATTTATGATAATTATGGCCATCAAGTTGACATAGAGATATTTTAATCTAGGAGGTATGTGAACCGGAATTTGAAACCGACCCTCTTGTCGAGAAGTTAAATTTACTTGAAAAAGAAAATGAGTATTTGAAAGAAAAATTAAAAAGAATTGAAGAAGAGAAGATGACATTGGAGTTGTATGTTGCTGATGTGATCGATGATCACAAGATGAAGATGAATGCAATGCGCTTGAAGATGGATGCAATGTGCCTAAAGCTTAAGAAGATTAGAAAATATGCCATTGATAATGAGTCTTGGTATCATTATGTCGTTCGATCAATTGTTACCTTAGTTGCGATCTTCATCATATTTGTTGTGAGGAGGGTAAGTTTTCTCTAATGTTTTGCTTTACAAATGGATACTTAGCTTATTTTCCTCCTAAATGGCATAGTTACCTAAGTTAGATAAAAAATGAGCTATACTTAGCTTATTCAGTTCATTTATGACATACTTACCATACTTAGGTCAAAAATGGCATGATAATCTTTGTTACGTCCAAAATGATATAGACTTAGCTTATTTTCCTCGAAAATGACATAATAACCTTACTAAGCTCCAAAATGACCTATTTATCTAGCTTAGCTCTAAAATGACCTACACTTAGCATTTTTACCTAGATTAGCAATAAAATGGCATTTTTACTTACCTTAGTTAGAAGAAGAAGAAGATAAAGAAGAGGAGAGGAGAAAAAGAAAGAGAAGAAAAATTCTTCTTCTTCTTCTTCTTCTTCTTATTCTTCTTCTTCTTCTTATAACTAGTCTTCTTCTTCTAACTAGTCTTCTTCTTCTTCTTCTAACTTTCATCTTTCCCAATTTGTAGATTTGCTTTACATGAGGAAGGCTTGGATTCATGGAGTGTACTATTCTTCTGGTGCTTCCTTGTTGTTTATGAAAACTTGTTTGAATATGTATGTCTATATGGATATGTTGTTGGGAACTTGTTTGTGTTTATGTATATATGGATATGTTGGACTTTGTTGAACTATGTTGTTGGATTTGATCAAATATGTTGTTGGACATGCTGTTGGATATGTTGGATATGTATGCATGTATATCTGTGTTTGAAACCATGCCTAATTAATTGGATTTAAATAAAAACAGGGGATATATAGACTCTTTGCCGTCTGCTAGCGGATGGCAAAGCTCTTTGTCGTCCGCTAGCAGACGGCAAAGAGGACACGTGATAGTCACCTGTGCAAATAGGGAACACTGGCTGCCTATTTGGTCATTTTGCCGTCTGCAAGCGGACAGCAAAGTGATCAAATTGAAGGAAATATGCCCTAGAGGCAATAATAAAGTTATTATTTATTTCCTCATATCATGATAAATGTTTATTATTCATGCTAGAATTGTATTAATCGGAAACATAATACATGTGTGAATACATACACAAACATAGTGTCACTAGTATGCCTCTACTTGACTAGCTCGTTGGTCAAAGATGGTTGAGTTTCCTAGCCATAGACATGAGTTGTCATTTGATTAATGGGATCACATCATTAGGAGAATTATGTGATTGACTTGACCCATTCCGTTAGCTTAGCACTTGATCGTTTAGTATGTTGCTATTGCTTTCTTCATGACTTATACATGTTCCTATGACTATGAGATTATGCAACTCCCGTTTACCAGAGAAACACTTTGTGTGCTACCAAATGTCACAACGTAATTGGGTGATTATAAAGGAGCTCTATAGGTGTCTCCAAAGGTACTTGTTGAGTTGGCGTATTTCGAGATTAGGATTTGTCACTCCGATTGTCGGAGAGGTATTTCTGGGCCCTCTCGGTAATACTCATAATTATAAGCCTTGCAAGCATTGTGACTAATAAGTTACTTGCGGGATGAAGTATTACAGAACGATTAAAGAGACTTGCCGGTAACGAGATTGAACTAGGTATGATGATACCGAAGATCAAATCTCCGGCAAGTAACATACCGATGACAAAGGGAACAACGTATGTTGTTATGCGGTTCGACCGATAAAGATCTACGTAGAATATGTAGGAGTCAATATGGGCATCCAGGTTCCGCTATTGGTTATTGACCAAAGAAGTGTCTCGGTCATGTCTACATAGTTCTCGAACCCGTAGGACCCGCACGCTTAACGTTCATTGACGATATAGTTTTATATGAGTTATGTATGTTGGTGACCGGATGATGTTCGGAGTCTCGAATGAGATCACGGACATGACGTGGAACTCCAGAATAGTCCGGAGATAAAGTTTGATATATGGGATAATAGTGTTTGATCTCTGGAAGGGTTCCGGAATTCACCTGAAGGGGTTCCGGATGTTTCCCGAAATGTTTGGGTACGAGAACACGTTATTTGGGCCAAAGGGAAAAGCCCACGAGGCTTTTGGAAAGTGCAAAAGGAAGTTTTGCAGAGACCAGAGGCTAGAGGCCAGGAACCCTAGCATCTAGGGGGTAGACGCTGGGAACCCTGGCGTCTAGCCCAGGAGTCCGTGTAGGACTCTTGCCTTTCGGGCAAAACCGACTTTGAGGAGGATTTTACTCCAAGTTTCGACCCCAGGGCTCAACATATAAATACTGGGGCAAGGCTAGCACCAAAGACACATCAAGAAACACCAATCCGTGTGCCGTCAACCCCATCCCCTCTAGTTTATCCTTCGTCATAGTTTCCGTAGTGCTTAGGCGAAGCCCTATGGAGATTGTTCTTCACCAACACCGTCATCACACCGTCGTGCTGCCGGAACTCATCTAGTACTTTGCCCGTGTGCTGGATCAAGAAGGCGAGGACGTCATCGAGCTGAATGTGTGCTGAACGCGGAGGTGCCGTATTTTCGGTACTTGATCGGGGCGGATCGTGAAGGTGTACGACTACATCAACCGCATTGATAAATGCTTCCGCTTAGCGATCTTCAAGGGTATGAAGATACACTCCCCCTCTCGTTTCTATGCATCACCATGATCTTGCGTGTGCATAGGAAATTTTTTGAAATTACTATGTTCCCCAATAGTGATATCCGAGCCAGGTTTATGTGTAGATGTTATATGAGCGAGTAGAACACAAGTGAGTTGTGGGAGATACAAGTCATACTGCTTACCAGCATGTCATACTTTGGTTCGGCGGTATTGTTGGATGAAGCAGCCCAGACCGACATTACATGTACGCTTATACGAGAGTGGTTATACCGATGTGCTTTGCACATAGGTGGCTGGCGTGTGTCAGTTTCTCCAACTTTAGTTGAACCGAGTGTGACTATGCCCGGTCCTTGAGAAGGTTAAAACAGCACTAACTTGACGAAATATCATTGTGGTTTTGATGCGTAGGTAAGAACGGTTCTTGCTCAGCCCGTAGCAGCCACGTAAAACTTGCAACAACAAAGTAGAGGATGTCTAACTTGTTTTTACAGGGCATGTTGTGATGTGATATGGTCAAGACATGATGCTAAATTTTATTGTATGAGATGATCATGTTTTGTAACAGAGTTATCGGCAACTGGCAGGAGCCATATGGTTGTTGCTTTATTGTATGCAATGCAATCGCCCTGTAATTGCTTTAATTTATCACTAAGTGGTAGAGATAGTCGTAGAAGCAATAGTTGGAGAGACGACAACGATGCTACGATGGAGATCAAGGTGTCGCGCCGGTGACGATGGTGATCATGACGGTGCTTCGGAGATGGAGATCACAAGCACAAGATGATGATGGCCATGTCATATCACTTATATTGATTGCATGTGATGTTTATCCTTTATGCATCTTATTTTGCTTTGATTGACGGTAGCATTATAAGATGATCTCTCACTAAATTTCAAGGTGTAAGTGTTCTCCCTAAGTATGCACCGTTGCGAAAGTTCTTCGTGCCGAGACACCACGTGATGATCAGGTGTGATAAGCTCTACATTCAAATACAACGGGTGTAAGACAGTTTTACACACGCAGAATACTCAGGTTAAACTTGACAAGCCTAGCATATGCAGATGTGGCCTCGGAACACTGAGACCGAAAGGTCGAGCGTGAATCATATAGTAGATATGATCAACATAGTGATGTTCACCATTGAAAACTACTCCATCTCACGTGATGATCGGACATGGTTTAGTTGATTTGGATCACGTGATAACTTAGATGACTAGAGGGATGTCTATCTAAGTGGGAGTTCTTAAGTAATATGATTAATTGAACTTTAATTTATCATGAACTTAGTACCTGATAGTCTTTTTGCTTGTCTATGTTGTTGTAGATAGATGGCCCGTGCTGTTGTTCTGTTGAATTTTAATGCGTTCCTTGAGAAAGCTAAGTTGAAAGATGATGGGAGTTCTTAAGTAATATGATTAATTGAACTTTAATTTATCATGAACTTAGTACCTGATAGTCTTTTTGCTTGTCTATGTTGTTGTAGATAGATGGCCCGTGTTGTTGTTCCGTTGAATTTTAATGCGTTCCTTGAGAAAGCTAAGTTGAAAGATGATGGTAGCAATTACACGGACTGGGTCGGTAACTTGAGGATTATCCTCATTGCTGCACAAAAGAATTACACCCTGGAAGCACCGCTAGGTGCCAGGCCTACTGCAGATGCAACTGACGATGTTAAGAACGTTTGGCAAAGCAAAGCTGATGACTACTCGATAGTATAGTGTGCCATGCTTTACGGCTTGGAACCGAGACTTCAACGACGTTTTGAATGTCATGGAGCAAATGAGATGTTCCAGGAGTTGAAGTTAATATTTCAAGAAAATGCCCGGCTTGAGAGATATGAAGTCTCCAATAAGTTCTATAGCCGCAAGATAGAGGAGAATAGTTCTGTCAGTGAACATATACTCAAAATGTCTAGGTATAATAATCACTTGATTCGACTGGGAGTTAATCTTCCTAATGATAGTGTCATTTATAGAATTCTTCAATCACTGCCACCAAGCTACAAGAGCTTCGTGATGAACTATAATATGCAAGGGATGAACAAGACTATTCCCGAGCTCTTCGCGATGCTAAAAGCTGCGGAGGTAGAAATGAAGAAGGAGCATCAAGTGTTAATGGTCAACAAGACCACCAGTTTCAAGAAAAAGGGTAAAGGGAAGAATAAGGGGAACTTCAACAAGAACAGCAAGCAAGTTGCCGCTCAAGAGAACAAACCTAAGTCTGGACCTAAGCTTGAGACTGAGTGCTTCTACTGCAAAGGGACTAGTCACTGGAAGCGGAACTGCCCCAAGTATTTGGCGGATAAGAAGGATGGCAAGGTGAACAAAGGTATATGTGATATACATGTTATTTATGTGTACCTTACTAATGCTCGTAGTAGCGCCTGGGTATTTGATGCTGGTTCTGTTGCTAATATTTGCAACTCGAAACAGGGACTACGGATTAAGCGAATATTGGCTAAGGAACACGTGACGATGCGCGTGGGAAATGGTTCCAAAGTCCATGTGATCACGGTCGGCACGCTACCTCTACATCTACCTTCGGGATTAGTTTTAGACCTGAATAATTGTTATTTGGTGCCAACATTGAGCATGAACATTATATCTGGATCTTGTTTGATGTGAGACGGTTATTCCTTTAAATCAGAGAATAGTGGTTGTTCCATTTATATGAGTAATATCTTTTATGGTCATGCACCCATGAAGAGTGGTCTATTTTTCTTGAACCTCGATAGTAGTGATACACATATTCATAATGTTGAAGCCAAAATATGCAGAGTTGATAATGATAGTGCAACTTATTTGTGGCACTGCCGTTTGGGTCATATTGGTGTAAAGCGCATGAAAAAACACCATACTGATGGACTTTTGGAATCACTTGATTATGAATCACTTGGTACTTGACAACCATGCCTCATGGGCAAGATGACTAAAACGCCGTTCTCCGAAACTATGGAGCGAGCAACAGATTTATTGGAAATCATACATACTGATGTATGTGGTCCAATGAATATTGAGGCTCGCGGCGGGTATCGTTATTTTCTCACCTTCACAGATGATTTGAGCGGATATGGGTATGTCTACTCAATGAAACATAAGTCTGAAACATTTGAAAAGTTCAAAGAATTTCAGAGTGAAGTGGAAAATCATTTAACAAGAAAATAAAGTTTCTACGATCTGATCGTGGAGGAGAATATTTGAGTTACGAGTTTGGTCTACATTTGAAACAATGCGGAATAGTTTCACAACTCACGCCACCCGGAACACCACAACGTAATGGTGTGTACGAACGTCATAATCATACTTTACTAGATATGGTGCGATCTATGATGTTTCTTACTGATTTACCGCTATCATTTTGGGGTTATGCTTTAGAGATGGATGCATTCACGTTAAATAGGGCACCATCGAAATCCGTTGAGACGACGCCTTATGAACTGTGGTTTGGCAAGAAACCAAAGTTGTCGTTTCTTAAAGTTTTGGGCTGCGATGCTTATGTGAAAAAACTTCAACCTGGTAAGCTCGAACCCAAATCGGAGAAATGTGTCTTCATAGGATACCCAAAGGAGACAGTTGGGTACCTTCTATCACAGATCCGAAGGCAAGACATTTGTTGCTAAATTTGGATCCTTTCTAGAGAAGGAGTTTCTCTCGAAAGAAGTGAGTGGGAGGAAAGTAGAACTTGATGAGGTAACTTTACCTGCTCCCTTATTAGAAAGTAGTTCATCAACCGGTTTCCATGACGTCTACACCAATTAGTGAGGAAGCTAATGATGTTGATCATGAAATTTCAGATCAAGTTACTACCGAACCTTGTAGGTCAACCAGAGTAAGATCCGCACCAGAGTGGTACGGTAATCCAATTATGGAGGTCATGTTACTTGACCATGGAGAACCTATGAACTATGAGGAAGCGATGATGAGCCCAGATTCCGCAAAATGGCTTGAGGCCATGAAAACTGAGATGGGATCCATGTATGAGAACAAAGTATGGACTTTGGTTGAATTGCCGATGATCGGCAAGCCATCAAGAATAAATGGATCTTCAAGAAAAAGACTGACTTGATAGTAATATTACTGTCTACAAAGCTCGACTTTTGCGAAAGGTTTTTGACAATTTCAAGGGGTTGACTACGATGAGACTTTCTCACCCATAGCGATGCTTAAGTCTGTCTGAATCATGTTAGCAATTGCCGCATTTTATGATTATGAAATTTGGCAAATGGATGTCAAAACTGCATTCCTGAATGGATTTCTGGAAAAAGAGTTGTATATGATGCAACCAGAAGGTTTTGTCGATCCTAAAGGTGCTAACAAAGTGTGCAAGCTCCAGCGGTCCATTTATGTACTGGTGCAAGCCTCTCGGAGTTGGAATAAACGTTTTGATAGTGTGATCAAAGCATATGGTTTTATACACACTTTTGGAGAAGCCTGTATTTACAAGAAAGTGAGTGGGAGATGTGTAGCATTTCTGATATTATATGTAGATGACATATTGTTGATTGGAAATAATATAGAATTTCTGGATAGCATAAAAGGATACTTCAATAAAAGTTTTTCAATGAAAGACCTCGGTGAAGCTGCTTATATATTGGCCATCAAGATCTGTAGAGATAGATCAAGACGCTTAATTGGACTTTCACAAAGCACATACCTTGATAAAGTTTTGAAGAAGTTCAAAATGGATCAAGCAAAGAAAGGGTTCTTGAAAGTGCAACTATCCCTAGGTGGTTTTGGTAATTCCTAACAACATATAGCTCATTGAGCTAACATCATTCCAAGATAAACATTTCAGGAAAAGCTCAATGAATGGCATGGCATGGATAAGGAAAGTGGATCCCTCAAAATACGAAGGATAAAAGGATTGGCTCAAGCTTAAAAGCTCAAGACTCTACATTTTATATTTTAGTGATCCAAGATCACATTGAGTCTATAGGAAAAGCCAATACTATCAAGGAGGGATGAGGTGTTGCTTAATGAGTTTCTTGCTCCACAGTGCTTAGTGATATGCTCCAAAAACCCTCAACTACTTTCTCATATCCACATATGACCCAAACCAAAAGTCAAACTCGGCCCCACCGATTCTTTCTATCCGGCGCCACCGAGTTCAGATGCCATAGCCACTGCCACAAACCCTATAGGCAAATCGGTCTCACCGATAGGGATCTCGGTCTCACTTAGATGGGATTGTAATCTCTCTGTTTCCCTTCATAACGTTTCGGTACCACCGAGATGAGCAATCGGTCCCACCAAGACTGCAATGTAAACTCTCTGTTTCCTTTTCATAACATTTCGGTCTCACCGAAATGAGCGAACCGGTCCCACCGAGTTTACTTGAACAACTCTCAGGTTAGCTTATTACCAAAATCGGTCTCACCGAGTTTGTATGATCGGTCTCACAGAGATTACGTTATGCCCTAACCCCAACCATATCGTCCTACCGAGTTGCATGTCGGTCCCACCGAAAACCCTGACGGTCACTAGGTTTACTAAATCGGTCTGACCGAGTTTGGTGATTCGGTCTCACTGAGATTGGTAAATTGTGTGTAACGGTTAGATTTTTTGTGGAGGCTATATATACCCCTCCACCTCCTCTTCATTCGTGGAGAGAGCAATTAGAACAAACCTACACTTCCAACTTACCATTTCTGAGAGAGAACCACCTACTCATGTGTTGAGGCCAAGATATTCCATTCCTACCATATGAATCTTGATCTCTAGACTTCCCCAAGTTGCTTTCCACTCAAATCTTCTTTCCACCAAATCCAAATCCTGTGAGAGAGAGTTGAGTGTTGGGGAGACTATCATTTGAAGCACAAGAGCAAGGAGTTCATCATCAACACACCATTTGTTACTTCTTGGAGCTAGTGAGGCAAGTCCTTCATGGGCGACGGCCATGGTGGGATAGACAAGGTTGCTTCTTCGTGGACCCTTCTTGGGTGGAGCCCTCCATGGACTCGCGCACCCGTTACCCTTCGTGGGTTGAATTCTCCATCAACGTGGATGTACGATAGCACCACCTATCAGAACCACGACAAAAACATCCGTGTCTCCAATTGCGTTTGAATTATCCAAACCCTTCCCTTTACATTCTTTCAAGTTGCATGCTTTTCTTTACGCTGATCATATACTCTTTGCATGCTTGCTTGAATTGTGTGAAGATTGCTTGACTTGTGCTAAGATAGCTAAAATCTGCCAAAGACTAAAATTGGGAAAAGTTTAAGTTTTTAATTGGTCAAGTAGTCTAATCACCCCCCCCCCTCTAGACATACTTCCGATCCTACAAGTGGTATCAGAGCTTTGGTCTCCATTTGCTTTGATTTCCATAGCTTTTGGTGGTCATAGCCTTGGTTTCACAACCTAGGAGAGTATGGCGTCTAGCGAGGGAAATTATCACCGTAGAGGTCCTTACTTTGATGGTTCAAATTTTGCTAGTTGGAAGCATAAGATGAAAATGCATATTCTCGGCATAACCCCGCCGTTTGGACTATTGTGTGTATTGGCTTGCAAGGTGAATTCTTTGATGGGAGAGAACCGAACCGTGAAGCTAGCGCGGATGAGTTGAAGATGTTGCAATACAACGCTCAAGCTTGTGATATCCTCTTCAACGGACTGTGCCCCAAAGAATTCAACAAAATCAGCCGTCTTGAGAATGCAAAGGAAATTTGGGATACTTTGATTGATATGCATGAAGGTACCGACTCCGTCAAGGAATCCAAATTGGATGTGCTCCAAAGTCAACTTGACAAGTTCAAAATGAAGGATGGTGAAGGTGTCGCTGAAATGTACTCTAGGCTTGCTCTTATCACAAATGAGATTGCGGACTTAGGAAGTGAAGAGATGACCGACAGATTCATCATCAAGAAGATCCTAAGAGCATTGGATGGCAAATATGATACTGTGTGCACATTGATCCAAATGATGCCCAATTACAAGAATCTCAAGCCAACGGAGGTCATTGGAAGAATTGTTGCTCATGAGATGTCACTCAAGGATAAGGAGGAACTTCACAACAAGTCAAGTGGTGCTTACAAAGCCTCATGTGAAGCCCCTACATCATTAAGTGAGAAACAAACCTTCAATGAAGAATTGAGCTTAATGGTGAAGAACTTCAACAAATTCTACAAGAGTAGAAGCAAAGAGAGAAGCTCTAAGTCAAGGTCCTACAATGACAAAAGATCTTCTAGTCGAGAGTGCAATTGCTACAATTGTGGGAGACCCGGACACTATTACAATGAGTGTACTGCGCCCTACAAAAGAAGAGAATATTCTCCCAAGAGAAGAAGTAGACGAGAAGAATCACCGCCAAGAGAGAGAAGGAGTAGATATGATCGTTATGAACGAAGAACATCCCGGAGAAGCAAGGATTCAGAAAGTAAGGACAAGTCATCAAGGAGCTACATAAAACGAAGACATCAAGCTCATGTTGGTGAATGGGTATCCGGTTCCGACTCTGAACATCACTCCGAGAGAAGCTATCACTCCGACTCCGAACATACTCAAGATGAAGGTGTTGCCGGTCTAGCACTTGTGTCAACCAACTCCTACGACATATTTGATTCACCAAATGAAGGACTTGGAAGATGCTTCATGGCTAAAGGCCCTAAGGTAACACACCCCGAGTATGTTGATTTCAATAGTGATGAAGATGACTTGCTAGGTGATGATGATTTACTTGTTGACAACTCTAGTGATGAATACTATGATGAAACATCAATTAATCATGCTAATCAAGATAAAATGAATGACAATGATAAGGAGAAGATTGAGCTTCTAACTAAAGAACTAAACACTCTTAAGTTAGCTCATGAAACTATCTTAGAAGATCATCGAGAACTTTTAAGGGCTCATGAGAAGTTACGCTTTGAAAAGCTCAACCTTGAGCAAGAGCATGAGTTCTTAAAGGCAATCAATGATGATCTCCGTAAGAAAAGTTCTTCTTACATTGCCAAGCGTTTACTCTTATCAACTTACATACCTCAAGTCAAGTCCATTAACAAGAAAAAGAAAGATTCTTCCTCTAGTAGTAACAATAATCATGCTAAATCCAATATTGTTGCTTCTAGTACTTCTCTTGATTCCACTAATGATTCTCTTAGCCAAGTTACACTTGAGCAAGAAAATAGCTTATTGAAGGGAATTATAGAGAAAGGTGTTTACAAGAGCCTTGCCGGGAGTAAGCAATTTGAGGAAATTGTACGCAAGCAAGGAAGGCACTGGAAGAACCAAGGTGTTGGTTTTGAACGAAAGTTCAATGCCAATGGAGTTGAGTGGGAAGAAGATCAATATCCCAAGACGAAGTTTGTTCCTCAACAAGAGAAGTATGATCCTTCCTTCAAGGGAACACAAGCTCAAGATGATCTTCCACCACAAGACCACAAGCAAAAAGGCAAGGACAAGCTTCAAGAGGAGATTGATGCATTTGAAGAAGCTCCTAAGGCCTTGGTCAAGTGGGTTCCCAAGACAACGTCAAGTTCTACTTCATCAAGTACAACTACAACTCCGAGGATTCCCATCAAGATGATGTGGATTCCGAAGAAGAAGAAATAGAGAGTTCTTGAGGGTGACTCTGCCAACATACTTCACTCATATCATTTTTGGCAACAACAAGTGCAATCAACTTCCACATCTTGCACTAGTTCAAGGAGTCACAAACCCTCTTATTGGTAAGACAAGGGACAAGGTAACCTAATGCTTTCATGGACATCATCTTATGTGTGCATCACTCTATGTCTATGGATATCCTTGTTTGTTCCTTGTGGGACTAACCCGTGTAGGTATTGAAAGTGCAACTCACTCCAAAGGATTGCTCCAAATGATCTTCATCAACATTGAGCATCCACATCTTCAACACCTACATGAAGTCATCATCGACAAAACCCAAGGTTAGTTCATCCCTCTAAGGGGGGATCTCACATCTAGGGGGAGCTTAACTCTAAAAATTGAGTCAAAGCAACTCTAATGATGTGAACACATCAATGCATTATGTAAAAGTGGTAACCCCACTTGAGCTTAAACGATGAGTATGACCTATGATCAAATGTTCTCATTTGACTCCTAAGTCAATATACTCATATATAGATGACCTAGTCATCGCCAATTGTTTGATAGATGCTAGAATTGGTTGTGCATGCTTTGCCACATATTTCATTTGTCATTTTATTGTGTGAGCATGTTGGTTGCATATTTCACTCATTTGAGGACATCCACTTGTTGCTTTGATTGATTGGTTTCTTTTCTTTTGCCAAGTGGATGAACAAGAATGCTTAAGAACCTTCTCTAGCTATCTATGCTTTTCTTGTCTCAAACTCTATTCATGCTACATCACAAAATTTGATCAAGTCAGATTCGAGCCACTCTGTGTGAGGAGCACTCGGAGTCCCCGATTCGTCATAGACTTAAACTTCCAAAACTTCTTTGTGTGTTTCGGTCTGATCGATTCTTCCATTTCGGTCATACCGAGATCACTTAGTCGATCTAGGTTTTCCATCTCGGTGCAACCGATTTGAACATTTCAGTCTCACCGAGTTGCTGTAACTGTCAACAGTTATGCCGCTCGGTGCCGCCGAGTTGTTCCACTCGGTCACACCAACAGGGTCGGGCTATATATACTCACGGGCAAAAATTTGGAAAACTTTCTCCAAACCCCTTCGCCCGTGCATAGCTCGCTCTACCTCCAGGGTCTCCGGATCGTCGACTTCGTCGCCAGCCGCCTCCAGTCGCTGGTTTCCGCCGCCGTTAACGGAATTCAACCCCACCGTTGCCGCCGTAGCGAGTTCATCGCCAAGCTAGGGTATGGACTCGATCACAGTGCTATCCCCGTCTGATTCCTAGCACATTGTGTTCATCATGATTCTTGCCACGATTGAAACGATTCTATCCAGTCAAAACAATCCTTAGATTAGAAGTGAATTGAAAATTTAGGGTTAGGTTTCCGCCGAAACCATCTCGGACCCACCAAGTTGTAGAACTCGGTTCCATCGATTCGGCTAAGGCCATTGCACAAGTGATTCTCGGTCTGACCGAGAATTGCAAATCGGTGTGACCGATTTCAGGACTTTGTGAAACCCTAGCAGTCTCGATGCCACCGAACTGTGACTCGGTCTGACCGAGTTCACTAGTTTAGGTTCCAAAAGCTGCTTCGGTATCACCGAGTTTGCAAATTGGTTGATCCGAAATGCTTTCTGTGGAAAACTAAAACTAAGTTTTTGAATCATTCTTTTGCAAAATCCTCTGCATTTTGTGATGCTCATCCACTCTATCTCATCTATATCTATTCACAGGGTCTGCAGTCAGTATTTTCAATATGTCTGATCAAAGTGACAGCCAGAACAAGTCAGAGGAGCAGATTCACATGAGTGAGGGCACTAGTCCCTCTAGCACCTCAGATGATGGCAGCAGGAGCACCCCAAGCAACTTGCCCAAAGCTGCCACCAGGGCCAGAAAGAAGAAAACCTCAGAATCTGAGGATGAAGACTATGTGGCAGTTGAGGATGAGGCCACTTCCAAGAAGAAAGTGCTCAGAAAGGAATATGGCACAGCTGCAACCACTAAGCCTGGTATGAAGACCAAAGTGCCTGCAAAGAGAACTCCCATGTCTAAAGCCAGAGCCTCTACTCAAGTACCAGAGACATCTGATCCCAAAGAGGCTGCTGTAGAAGGGAAGAAGAGGAAGGAAAGGGTCAAGAAGACAAGGGCCAGAGTTGTTGGACAGCCTTCCATGATGGAAGAGGAAGAGGAAGAAGAGGCTGTTGCACCAGCACCCAAGGCTCAAAAGCTTATGGGTGATGCTATTAGGTCAGGGGCTGCATCATCAAAGCCCAAAGAAGCACCCAAAGCTGCCTCCAAGCCCAAGACTGCACCTAAGAGGAATACCAGAAGCATACCAGCTGCTGAGAAGAACAAGGCCCCGATGCCTGAAGTTGCTGAAGAAGAAGAAGATGAAGGACAAGTTCTGAGAAAGCTGAAACCTAAGATTCCAAACCACAATGATGCTCATCCTGTGGCTGAGAACATGAAGCTGAGGAAGGATGCAGGACTTCGACAGTGGAGGTTGTCTGATCCTTATGCAATCAGGAGAAGGACTGCTGTTGACTATAGGTTCCACACTAAGGAACAGCAGGATTTCTATGAGACTGTGCTACTGGACAAGAAACCAATTGTGTGTGACATGAGGTGGGTGGACTGGAAATACATGAAGGAGAATGAGGAACACTATCCAGGTGTGTATGACAGTTTTAGTGCTTGTGGAGTTGCAGACTTTGTTGGACAGAAGTTCACAAAGTGGAATGATGAGCTCATAATGCAATTCTACTCCACAGCACACTTCTATCCAGATGGCAGGATAGTATGGATGTCTGAAGGTACAAGGTACCAGTCTACAATTGAAGAATGGGCAATTCTAATAAATGCACCAAAGGAGAGTGAAGATGACTTGGATGTCTATGCCAAGAAGAAGAAGGATCACAATTCTATGGCACACATGTACAAGGAGATCCCAGATAAAGCTCTTGAAACTCACAAGTTTGGATTTGTACATTTCCTTCTGTCAGGACTGCCAACCATCAACTGGATCCTCAGACATACTCTCTTGCCCAAGTCAGGTGACCACAACATGATCAGAGGCCATGCTATCAATCTTCTACACATATTTGATGTGCCTCAAAAGTTCAAGGTCATGAGCCTCATAGTTGAGACTATCAAGAGGACATCAGCAAACCAGAAGAGAAGTTGTGGTTATGCCCCACAAATCCAGGAGCTGATTAACTTCAAGAAGGGCACAGGCACATACTTATTGGATAAGGAACACTTTGCTATCTATCCAGATTTTGAGGACAACCAAGTGGTTATGGATGAAGATGAACCATCTTTTGTGCATGCTCAAGCAAAGAAGGAGAAGGCAAGGACAGAGAAGGCTACCAAGATGCCAACAATGGAAGAGGCATCTCAGTACTTTTTGAAGAGCACACAAGATCAACTAGGCTACTTGATTGCATCCACTCTAAGGATTGAGAAAGGGATGGCCACCTTGACTCAAAACCAGGAGAGCCTGGAGAGGATCATGGAGCAGAATTTCTATGAATTGGATGTGAAGGTAACTGAGATCCAGTCTATTGTTGAGCAGCTTCAGGATGATATGCAGGAGAGGAAGGGCAAGACAACCACAGATGCATTTGCCAGAGTGCCTAGAGCTCAGAGATCAACTGCAGTGCCAGTGACAGACACCAGAGCCACTTCATCTACACCAGCTACAGCTCCAGTGCAACCAGCTCCAGCACCTACACCTCCAGCTCCATCCACATCGACTGAAGCTTTCGTCCTTGGCGTCATATCTACACCACCACATCAAGACCAAGCCTGAGAGTCGATCTAGCACTATGCATTTTCTATGAACTTTCTGGTAACTTGTTGCCAAAGGGGGAGAAAAATGTATAGATCATAGGCTTCAAGAGAGAGTGTTGTTTTTTCTCTCTCTTGCTTTGGTGGTTAAACTTTATTTGCTTTTTCTTGCTTGAGATACTACTTTATTGCCTGTGATACAGTGATGATCATGTGTTTGATCATATACTACATTTATGCTTGTTGGATGACATTATCCCATTTATCTCTATGTGATCATTCACTTTGCTTGGTGATGAGTGCATGTATTCAATCTTTATTATTTTGAGCGCTCCACCAAGATGTATGTGACATGGAACAGTAACCCATGAGCCTAACTCTTTGTGCATTTGCAGTCCAAAGCAAATCTTAAACTATGCACAAATTTAGGGTGAGCTCTTGCTTATCACATACTTCTCAAATCGACGATGTTTTTCAATCTCATTATCATTTGTTGAAGCTTTGATCTATATGTTGTCATCAATTACCAAAAAGGGGGAGATTGAAAGTGCAACTATCCCTAGGTGGTTTTGGTAATTCCTAACAACATATAGCTCATTGAGCTAACATCATTCCAAGATAAACATTTCAGGAAAAGCTCAATGAATGGCATGGCATGGATAAGGAAACTGGATCCCTCAAAATACTAAGGATAAAAGGATTGGCTCAAGCTCAAAAGCTCAAGACTCTACATTTTATATTTTAGTGATCCAAGATCACATTGAGTCTATAGGAAAAGCCAATACTATCAAGGAGGGATGAGGTGTTGCTTAATGAGTTTCTTGCTCCACAGTGCTTAGTCATATGCTCCAAAAACCCTCAACTACTTTCTCATATCCACATATGACCCAAACCAAAAGTCAAACTCGGCCCCATTGATTCTTTCTATCCGGCGCCACCGAGTTCAGATGTCATAGCCACTGCCACAAACCCTAGGCAAATCGGTCTCACCGATAGGGATCTCAGTCTCACCGAGATGGGATTGTAATCTCTCTGTTTCCCTTCGTAACATTTCGGTACCACCGGGATGAGCGATCGGTCCCACCGAGACTGCAATGTAAACTCTTTGTTTCCTTTTCGTAACATTTCGTCTCATCGAAATGAGCGAACCGGTCCCACCGAGTTTACCTGACAAACTCTCTGGTTAGCTTATTACCAAAATCAGTCTCACCGATTATGTAATCGGTCTCACCGAGATTACGTTATGCCCTAACTCTAACCATTGCATGTCGGTCCCACCGAAAACCCTAACGGTCACTAGGTTTACAAAATCGGTCTGACCGAGTTTGGTGATTCGGTCCCACCGAGATTGGTAAATTGTGTGTAGCGGTTAGATTTTGTGTGGAGGCTATATATACCCCTCCACCTCATCTTCATTCATGGAGAGAGCAATCAGAACAAACCTACACTTCCAACTTACCATTTCTGAGAGAGAACCACCTACTCATGTGTTGAGGCCAAGATATTCCATTCCTACCATATGAATCTTGATCTCTAGCCTTCCCCAAGTTGCTTTCCACTCAAATCTTCTTTCCACCAAATCCAAATCCTGTGAGAGAGAGAATTTAGTGTTGGGGAGACTATTATTTGAAGCACAAGAGTAAGGAGTTCATCATCAACACACCATTTGTTACTTCTTGGAGAGTGGTGTCTCCTAGATTGGCTAGGTGTCACTTGGGAGCCTCCGACAAGATTGTGGAGTTGAACCAAGGAGTTTGTAAGGGCAAGGAGATCGCCTACTTCGTGAAGATCTACCGCTAGTGAGGCAAGTCCTTCGTGGGCAACGGCCATGGTGGGATAGACAAGGTTGCTTCTTCGTGGACCCTTCTTGGGTGGAGCCCTCCGTGGACTCGCGCAGCCGTTACCCTTCGTGGGTTGAAGTCTCCATCAACGTGGATGTACGATAGCACCACCTATCGGAACCACGACAAAAACATTCGTGTCTCCAATTGCGTTTGAATTCTCCAAACCCTTCCCTTTACATTCTTGCAAGTTGCATGCTTTACTTTCCGCTGCTCATATACTTTTTGCATGCTTGCAGAATTGTGTGAAGATTGCTTGACTTGTGCTAAGATAGCTAAAATTTGCCAAAGACTAAAATTGGGAAAAGGTTAAGTTTTTAATTGGTCAAGTAGTCTAATCACCCCCCCTCTAGACATACTTCCGATCCTACAGTTCTTGCATGTGTTACAAGGTGTGAAGTTGAGTCAGACTCAATGCCCGACCACTGCAGAGGATAGAGAGAAAATGAAAGATGTTCCCTATGCTTCAGCCATAGTCTCTATCATGTATGCAATGCTATGTACCAAACCTGATGTGTGCCTTACTATTAGCTTGGCAGGGAGGTACCAAAGTAACCCAGGAGTGGATCACTGGACAGCGGTCAAGAACATCCTGAAATACCTGAAAAGTGTTGGGGAACATAGTAATTTCAAAAAAATTCCTACACACACGCAAGATCATGGTCATGCATAGCAACGAGAGGGGAGAGTGTTGTCCATGTACCCTCGTAGACCAAAAGCGGAAGCGTTAGCACAACGCAGTTGATGTAGTCGTATGTCTTCACGATCCGACCTATCAAGTACCGAATGTACGGCACCTCTGAGTTCAGCACACGTTCAGCTCGATGACGTCCCACGACCTCCGATCCAGCAGAGCTTTGCAGGAGAGTTCCGTCAGCACGACGGCGTGATGACGGTATTGACGATGCTACCGACGCAGGGCTTCGCCTAAGCATCACTACGATATTACCGAGGTGGAATATGGTGGAGGGGGGCACCGCACACGGTTAAGACATCAAGAGATCAATTGTTGTGTCTCCAAGGGGTGCCCCTCTCCCTGTATATAAAGGAGTGTAGGAGGGGAAGGACAGCCCTCTCTATGGCGCGGCCTAGGGGAGTCCTATTCCCACCGGGAGTAGGATTCCCCCTTTCCTAGTAGAACTAGGAGCCCTTCCATGTAGTAGGAGTAGGAGAGAAGGAAAGGGAAAAGAGAAGAGAAGGAAGGAGGGGGCGCCGCCCTCCCCCTAGTCCAATTCGGACTAGGCCTTGGGGGGTGTAGTCTCCCCTCTCTCTTTCCCCAAAAGCCCAATAAGGCCCATCTACTCCCCGGCGAATTCCCGTAACTCTACGGTACTCCGAAAAATACCCGAATCACTCGGAACCTTTCTGATGTCCGAATATAGTCGTCCAATATATCGAGCTTTATGTCTCAACCATTTCGAGACTCCTCGTCATGTCCCCGATCTCATCCGGGATTCTAAACTACCTTCGGTACATGAAAAGACATAAACTCATAATACCGATCGTCATCGAACTTTAAGCGTGCGGACCCTACGGGTTCGAGAAATATGTAGACATGACCGAGACTCGTTTCCGGTCAATAACCAATAGCAGAACCTGGATGCTCATATTGGCTCCCACATATTCTACGAAGATCTTTATCGGTCAAACCGCATAACAACATACGTTGTTCCCTTTGTCATCGGTATGTTACTTGCCCGAGATTCGATCATCGGTATCTCAATACCTAGCTCAATCTCGTTACCGGCAAGTCTCTTTACTCATTTCGTAATACATCATCCTGCAACTAACTCATTAGTCACATTGCTTGCAAGGCTTATAGTGATGTGCATTACCGAGAGGGCCCAAAGATACCTCTCCAACTATCGGAGTGACAAATCCTAATCTCGAAATACGCCAACTCAACAAGTACCTTCGGAGACACCTGTAGAGCTCCTTTATAATCACCGAGTTATGTTGTGACGTTTGGCAGCACACAAAGTGTTCCTCTGGTAAACGGGAGTTGCATAATCTCATAGTCATAGGAACATGTATAAGTCATGAAAAAAGCAATAGCAACATACTAAACGATCAAGTGCTAAGCTAACGGAATGGGTCAAGCCAATCACATCATTCTCCTAATGATGTGATCCCGTTAACCAAATGACAACTCATGTCTATGGTTAGGAAACTTAACCATCTTTGATTAACGATCTAGTCAAGTAGAGGCATACTAGTGACAATCTGTTTGTCTATGTATTCACACATGTATCAAGTTTCCGGTTAATACAATTCTAGCATGAATAATAAACATTTATCATGAAATAAGGAAATAAATAATAACTTTATTATTGCCTCTAGGGCATATTTCCTTCAAAAAGGACTAACGATATGTTTCTCGTTTATGGAGGTGACAAAGAGCTAGTCGTAAATGGTTACGTCGATGCAAGCTTTGACACTGATCCGGACGATTCTAAATCACAAACCGGATACGTGTTTATATTGAACGGTGGAGCTGTCAGTTGGTGCAGTTCTAAACAAAGTGTCGTGGCGGGATCTACGTGTGAAGCGGAGTACATAGCTGCTTCGGAAGCAGCAAATGAAGGAGTCTGGATGAAGGAATTCATATCCGATCTAGGTGTTATACCTAGTGCATCGGGTCCAATGAAAATCTTTTGTGACAATACTGGTGCAATTGCCTTGGCAAAGGAATCCAAATTTCACAAGAGAACCAAGCACATCAAGAGACGCTTCAATTCCATCCGGGATCAAGTCCAGGTGGGAAACATAGAGATTTGCAAGATAAATACGGATCTGAATGTTGCAGACCCTTGACTAAGCCTCTTCCACGAGCAAAACATGATCAGCACCAAGACTCCATGGGTGTTAGAATCATTACTGTATAATCTAGATTATTGACTCTAGTGAAAGTGGGAGACTTAAGGAAATATGCCCTAGAGGCAATAATAAAGTTATTATTTATTTCCACATATCATGATAAATGTTTATTATTCATGCTAGAATTGTATTAACCGGAAACATAATACATGTGTAAATACATAGACAAACATAGTGTCATTAGTATGCCTCTACTTGACTAGCTCGTTGATGAAAGATGGTTGAATTTCCTAGCCATAGACATGAGTTGTCATTTGATTAACGGGATCACATCATTAGGAGAATGATGTGATTGACTTGACCCATTCTGTTAGCTTAGCACTTGATCATTTAGTATGTTGCTATTGCTTTCTTCATGACTAATACATGTTCCTATGACTATGAGATTATGCAACTCCCATTTACCAGAGGAACACTTTGTGTGCAACCAAATGTCACGATGTAACTGGGTGATTATAAATGAGCTCTACAGGTGTCTCCGAAGGTACTTGTTGAGTTGGCGTATTTCGAGATTAGGATTTGTCACTCTGATTGTCGGAAAGGTATCTCTGGGCCCTCTCGGTAATACTCATCACTATAAGCCTTGCAAGCATTGTGACTAATAAGTTAGTTGTGGGATGAAGTATTATGGAACAAGTAAAGAGACTTGCCGGTAACAAGATTGAACTAGGTATGATGATACCGACGATCGAATCTCGAGCAAGTAACATTACCGATGACAAAGAGAACAACGAATGTTATTATGCGGTTCGACCAATAAAGATCTTCGTAGAATATGTAGGAGCCAATATGGGCATCTAGGTTCCGCTATTGGTTATTGACCAGAGAAGTGTCTCGGTCATGTCTACATAGTTCTCGAACCCGTAGGGTCCACATGCTTAATGTTTGTTGACGATATAGTTTTATGTGAGTTATGTATGTTGGTGACCGAATGTTCTTCGGAGTCCCGGATAAGATCACGGACATGACGAGGAACTCCGCAATGGTCCGGAGATAAATTTTGATATATGGGATAATTGTGTTTGATCTCCGGAAGGGTTCCGGGATTCATCGGAAGGGGTTTCGGATGTTTCCCGAAATGTTTGGGTACGAGAACACGTTATTTGGGCCAAAGGGGAAAGCCCATGAGGCTTTTGGAAAGTGCAAAAGGAAGTTTTGCGGAGACCAGAGGCTAGACGCCAAGAACCCTGGCGTCTAGGGGGTAGACGCCGGGAACCCTGGCGTCTAGTCGTGGAGTCCGTGTAGGACTCTTGCCTTTCGGGCAAAACCGACTTTGAGGAGGCTTTTACTCCAAGTTTCGACCCTAGGGCTCAAGATATAAATAGAGGGGCAGGGATAGCACTAAAGACAGATCAAGAAACACCAAGCCGTGTGCCGGAAACCCCGTCCCCTCTAATTTATCCTCCGTCATAGTTTCCGTAGTGCTTAGGCGAAGCCCTGCGGAGATTGTTCTTCACCAACACCGTCATCACGCCATCGTGCTGCCGGAACTCATCTACTACTTCGCCCGTCTTGTTGGATCAAGAAGGCGAGGACGTCATCGAGCTGAACGTGTGCTGAACGCGGAGGTGCCGTACGTTTGGTACTTGATCGGGGCGGATCGTGAAGGTGTACGACTACATCAACCGCGTTGATAAACGCTTCCGCTTAGCGATCTTCAAGGGTATGAAGATACACTCCCCCTCTCATTGCTATGCATCACCATGATCTTGCGTGTGTGTAGGAAATTTTTTGAAATTACTACGTTCCCCAACACAAATAGGTCTGGCAAACAGGGCCATCTATGCCGTCCGCTGGCAGACGGCATAGCTGGCCACATGGCAGCTTCCCAGTGTTGCCCTAGCTTTGCCTCTTTGCCGTCCGCTGGCAGACGGCAAAGAGCGTCGTTAACCCCCTAACGGCTCTCACCCCACACCGCTGTCGTCCGTCGTCGTTGCCGTCTACTGGCCTGGGATGGCGGACGGCACAATCCTTTGCTATCCGTTTCTGCGAAGTGGACGGCAAAGAAGGCCTTTGCTGGCACGTGTTCAGCCGGACGGTTTCCCGTCCGCTGGCTGACGGCAAAGGACTTTGCCGTCCGTGGTCTGTGCCTTTGCCGTCCGCCATGATGGACGGCAAAGAAGCTCATTCCAGTAGTGCTTGCACGGTGATGCATCCTCCTGATGGTGGTTCAGAAAACTCAACGCTGTTGCTGGTGGGAGGACGAGATGGTGGTGGCTGGAGGGAGAGGAATGGCGTCGCGGCGGGTGTTGCATCCTTCTTCGGGAGATGAATGGCACGCGGGCGTTGCATCCTCGAGGAGACGAATGGCATCTTGCTTGGTTGCATCCTTTCGATGGGAGAAGAATGGCGACGTTGCGGGGTTGCATACTCCATCCAGTGGGGGACACGGATGCAGGGTTGGGACCTTGTCGAGCTTGCCGGGGATGTGTGGATTGCCGTGGAAGCAAGGGTAGTGGCTTGGTGTGTAGGCTAATCGGATCCTGGGCTCGAACTACATAGGTGAGACGGCCGGCGAAAGTCGTACTTCGGCTGTGGTCGGAGTCGTCGATGGTGGCGCCTTTTGGCATCGCTACCTCGTTGGAGGCATCGGTGTAGTTGCTTCCACCTTGCCTTTCCTGTCGTGCTCTGGGGGAAACCCTTGATCTAGTTTAGACCGGACGATGGCGATGATATCCAGCGTCGCGTTCCCTCTTGGGGGCATCGTCCTAGAGGTGGATCCGGTCAGAGGGACCCGAGGCTCATGTGGATGTGTGTTGTTTGCCAAAAGGCGCCATTTGTATGGTTTTTGGGTCCGGTTTCCCTCATAAACTGGACCAATCTTTCTCTTGTTCAATGAATTTAGCAGTAATGCTAACATTAAAAAACTGACCAAAACCCAGGTCCACCATATGAGCTGTGCTCAAACCTAATACACCATGTATATCATTCAGTGAACACAAGTAACATCATTGCAATTACAATTATGCACACATTGATTTTATACAGGGACAATATGCAAGCAAGTTTTTCTGATCAAACGCATTGCTTCTGATCAGACTGTATATTGCAAGTGTTTCTCTATGATAAAGGAAATGAATGAAATACTTCGTATCCATTATGTGTACATGAACACATTGCACACTTTAATTAGTCAGTACTCCCTCCGGTCCTTTTTAGTCTGCATATAAGTTGTGTCCGAAGTCAAAATATCTCTACTTTAACCAAACTTATAAAAAAAATATCAACATTCACAATGCCAAATCAATTTTATTGGATTCATTATGAAATATAGTTTCCTAGTATATGTATTTGGTATTGTATATGTTCATATTTTTTTAATATAAATTTGATCAAAGTTTGTAAAGTCTGACTTGGCACAAATCTAATACGCGGATTAAAAAGGACCAGAGGGAGTAGGACACGGGTATGGCTCCGCTAGAAAATCCTCTCTCGAGACTTGAGATCCTGCATAGTAAATAACCGTACTCTTTACTCTGTTCGAAAATTTCTCTAGATTGCGAAAATGACCATTGTTATAAAATCTTCTCTGCGTTATTGCAAAAAATAGCATGCCGATATGTGTTGGTAATTTCTTTATACTGTTCTTTGTATTTGATTTAGATGTTCATTTATAGGTTTTCGCTTTGTTAGGTTGTTTATTTTGGATTTTCATACTGCAAAATCCTCTCAGCATTCTTGCAAAATGACCATTAGTACAGTGTAGTGGAGGACGGCGCCAGATCCGAGTGGCCTCGGTCTCCCCCACTGCCCGGCGCCAGATCTTGGGGGGGGCATCCCCATCCCTCTGGGTGTGGGTCGGCAGAAGAAGCACACCACGGCCGTAGTCGCGCGCCTCAGTCGGGCGCTGGAGGTTGAGGATGATGTAGTGTCAGAGGGATCAACGTCGTCTCCCTCACGACGTGTTGGAGATGGTGCAGAGCCGGCTGCTGCTGGCCCCGTTCTCCGTGACTATGTGCGGGCACCGACTGCCTTCTCCCATAGCCCATCCAAGAGCACGGGCGAGCACGGCGGACAGAGTACAAACGCATCATGTTGTAATTAACCCTTAAACTCTTGGTTGTAAATTTATTCACCTAACCAGTTCACCCAGGGGGCAATATATTTCAACACTTTCTCTCACGTCTAGCCTTATTTAGTTGTTAGACAAGTCACAGTGGTGAGTAGCATACACTAGTAACATACACATATCCCTAGACTATGTTACTACCTTCATAGTGGATAGTAACATAAGTGTGGTAACATGCAAAACTTCATTTATTAGGTTATAGATTCATATTGCAATGGGACATGTGATGTTACAGTAACTAGCTAAGTTACTATAACTACCTCTCTCCTCATTAACTCATTGCCACATAAGCAAATTTGCTGAGTTGGACTCGATGTTACTGCTGCAGTTACTCCCATTGTGGCTAGTCTTAGACATGGGATCTATCTAGGCCGTAGAATTTTTTTTTTAATATAATGTGTTTGGCAGGGACTTGAACTCAAGACCTCCTCTCTCCCAATTGATCTATAAACTACGCCACAGCTGCGTCGATGAATGTTCTTGGCTACGTAGATAGCTCTTGACGGCTGAGCTGCTTGCTTGGGTTGTGGATGGTTTTCAGTTGGTGTGGTTATTCTGTCCATGTCCGGATTGTGTGACTTTGTTGGATTGTGTGCATTGTGTCACGCCCAATATGTGATACTATCCTAAAGAGAGTCGAAGGTCCCACCAAGGATAGAACCGCATATTGATACGCTTTTGCAAGGTGGATATCATTACATCAACATTACATAATAGATGGGGATACATACCAAAGACATACAAAGCCACACGAGTACAACATCATCTTATATAAGGGCACCATCCGACTACGGATGAAACACAAACAGAAACTCAAACGACATCCACCCTGCTAGCCCAGGCTGCCGACCTAGAACCTATCCCCTGATCGAAGAAGAAGAAGAAGAAGAAGAAGAACTCCAAAACAAGCAATCATCGCTCTCACGTCATGATCATCGCATAACCTGTACCTGCAACTGTTGTTGTAGTAATCTGTGAGCCACGAGGACTCAGCAATCCCATTACCATGGGTATCAAGACTAGCAAAGCTTAATGGGTATGGAAAGGATAAGTGGTGAGGTTGCAGCAGCGACTAAGCATATATGGTGGCTAACATACGCAAATAAGAGCGAGAAGAGAGCAAACAGAACGGTCGTGAAGCTAGCAATGATCAAGAGGTGATCCTGAACTCCTACTTACGTCAAACATAACCCCAAAACCGTGTTCACTTCTCGGACTCCGCCGAGAAGAGACCATCATGTCTACACACGCGGTTGATGCGTTTTAATTTGTATCTGGTGTCAAGTTATCTACAACCAGACATTAACAAATTCCCATCTGCCACATAACCGCGGGCACGGCTCTCGAAAGTTTATACCATGCAGGGGTGTCCCAACTTAGCCCATCACAAGCTCTCACGGTCAACGAAGGATATTCCTTCTCCCAGGAAGACCCGATCAGTCTCGAAATCCCAGTTTACAAGACATTTCGACAATGGTAAAACAAGACCAGCAAAGCTGCCCGATGTGCCGACAATCCCGATAGGAGCTGCACATATCTCGTTCTCAGGGCAACACCGGATAGGTCAAGCTACGAGTAAAACCAGCCCTCAAGTTTCCCCGAGGTGGCCCCGCAGGCTGCTCAGTTCGGACCAACACTTAGAGAAGCACTGGCCCGGGGGGGCTATAATAAAGATGACCCTCGGGTTGGCCGACCCAAGGGAAGGGTATAGGTGGTGGTGAGGCAAATGGTAAAACCAAGGTTGGGCCTTGCTGGAGGAGTTTTATTCAAAGCGAACTGTCAAGGGGGTCCCATAATCACCCAACCGCGTAAGGAACGCAAAATCAAGGAACATAACACCGGTATGACGGAAACTAGGGCGGCAAGAGTGGAACAAAACACCACGCATAAGGCCGAGTCTTCCACCCTTTACCAAGTATATAGATGCATTAATTAAATAAGAGATATTGTGATATCCCAACATAATCCTGTCCACCATGGAGCAATCTTCAACTTCACCTGCAACTAACAACGCTATAAGAGGGACTGAGCAAAGCGGTAACATAGCCAAGCAATGGTTTGCTAGGAAGGGTGAAAAGGTTAGAGGCTGACATGGCAATTTGGGAGGCTTGAAGAACAAGTGATAGGTAGCATAGCAAAGCGATAGAACGAAGCAACTAGCATAGAAATGATAGTAGTGAGATCCAAGGTGACGGTCATCTTGCCTGAAATCCCGCTAGGAAGAAGAACGAGTCCATGAAGAAGATGAAGCCACGAAGACGAACCAAGCATAGACGAACGAATCCTCACGATCGCAACAAAACGGGAACTATCGAGAAGAAGCACACAACATGATAAACACACCACACATATACATGACATGATTCTCAACCAAGTATGATGCAAGACAAGACTACATGAAGCTACTCATGGCAAGATATGATGCATACAAGAGCAACACATCAAAGCAAGTTTAAATGAGGCCGGAAATAACATATAGCAAATCCGGTAGGTCCTCATATGCAAGTTTAGAAATTGATCCAGAACTGAATAAACCTTATGTTCAAGTTGTTAAACAGCAAGTTAAGATGCACCAAGATGATCTACACGAGATTCTAGTCAAGTTACATATAAAGTTCATTTAATTCGGAGCTACGGCCTAGAAGATATGAGCAAAACAAGTTAAACATGGCATTGATGCAAAATACGTACAAACATCAAGCAAACTGTCACAGCCCTAGAATTTGCTTGTCATTAGTTGCATTAAGGCATTCATGCATCATGTTTAAAATTCATGAAACTTGAAATGGGGATGACAAACCCTAGCACTAGATAAAATGCAATTAGGATCAAAATAAAAATATTTTCAATAAACCCAGAATGCCCTTTAGAAAAGTTCATTATTTTTGTTAAAGGTGAAAACCCCTGCCATCAATGATGCACATATTTCTAGGCCATTCTGGATTTTTGAATTAAATCCTATTGTATTTGACCTTGGGCATTTAAATTCTATAAATAATTTAAATGTTCAAATAAATGTTGGAAATTGTTAAGGGTCACTGAAATAATTCAGAAAGCACCCATAATTGTTTCCAGGATTTTATAAAATGATTTGATATTTTAAATCAAATCAAAACAAACTACAGAAAATAGAAAACAGAATTAAATAGAAATAAGAGAGAGAGAGCAGAAGATCTTACATGGCGCTCACCTGGTAGCCCACCTGGCCCAGCACGGCCCAGCCCATCTCCACTCTCCCCCTGTCGCCTTCCTCCTCGCGCCAGTAGGCACAGGCGCGTGGCCGACGCACGCCGGCGCACGCCCCGGCCACCTCCTGCTTGTCGCTCCACCTCGACACCCCGGACGCCTCCATGCGTGCCACGCCACCCCCGTGGAACTCCCTCACTCTCCCGAACTCTTTCCTCCCTCCTCTGCTTCTTCTCTCTCTCACTCGCCGAACGGAGCCGCCGCCACCGACGAGCTCCCTCGCGGCCACCGCCACCCCCTAGCCTCGCCGATGCGCTCAAAGGCTCTGCCTCGACCCCCTCTTCCTCCCCACCGATCCACGGCCCTCCGGTAGCCCTGCATCGCCGCCCACGCCGTATTCCCCATCGCCGGCCGCCGAGGATCTTCACCGCCGATTCGCCGTCGTCTCCGCCTCCCCGAGCTCGTCATCTACCTCATCCGAACCACCGTGAGCTCCTGTACGTTTTGCCCCTAACCCCGTGGCTTGCCGCTCGCCGTAGCCGCCATTTCATAGATGGCCGTAGCACGCCGCCGCCCGAGCTCGTCGTCGACGTAGCTCCGGTGACCATTTGGTCACCCCGGCGAGCCTAACGCGTTCGCAACGTTCCATAGAGCATTCCTAGCGCAAGCCCCCTCCCGTTTGCATGCCGCAGCAGCTAACCCGTTACCACCCGAACTCCGGCGCCGCCGCGAGCTCTGTTCCGACGAGCCCCGGCGTCCCCGCAGCCTCCCACCTACCCCATCAGATGCGGGAGAGCCCGGGCTACGCCCCGGTGCCCTCAGCGCGCGAATCCGATGCCCCTAGCGCAAGTCCGGCGTGCCCCCGCCGTGCTCTGTGGTCACCGCCGGCCAAACTCCGGCGGGCCGATGTGGCCACTTAGTTAGGGGCTAATCACCCTATGAGCCACTGCCATGTGGGCCCCTGCGTCTAATTAGGATTAGTATATTTTTTCTGTTTAGTTTAGTCTAATTGCAGTGGCCCCACGCGTCAGTTTGACCGTGCTGACGTGGTCGTTGACTGGGCCCACCTGTCAGCGGCACTAACCAGCCCCAGTCACTGACCAGTGGACCCCACTGGTCAGGTTTGACCAGCAGCAGCGTCTGTTGACCTGCTGACGTCATAGTGACGCAATGCTGACGCAATAAGTATTTTCTGGATTTATTATTATTCAGGAAATTTCAGAAAATTGTATAAACTTCAATAAATCATAGAAAATTAACCGTAACTCCAAATGAAGTAAATTATATATGAAAAATTATCAGAAAAATTCAAGGAATCCATCTGTACCATTTTCATGCATGTTAGAACAACTTATAGATGTTGTTTAGCACAAATCATATAAAGGGCATTTAAATAATCACATATGGAGTTTGAATTTGAATCTTGTATTCAAACCAACTTCATTTAATCTGTTGCTAGTTGCATTAGCTCAAAACACATTCATTTTGCCATGTCATGATCATGCATCATATTGTGCATTGCATTGATTGTGTTCCCTTCTGTGTTGCCGGTATTTGTCCCCTCTCGATAGACGTGATACCGATGATGTGATCATTGACACTGATGAAGACTCAATGTTATCTTCAGAAGTGCCAGGCAAGCAAAAACCCCTTGTTCATTCCGATACAATCCTACTCTCTCGCCCCTGCTCTCTTTTAATGCATTAGGACAACACCGATTCATCTGTTACTTGCTGCGGTAGCTGAACCCCTTTATCCTTTGCATGACCTGTCATTGCCACAGTAAATAGATGAAACCCACTAGCATGAGTAGGAGTTGTTTGAGCCCTGTTGTGCCTACTCATTCATGCTTGTTTGTCACGCCTGCTACTGCTTAGAGTTGAGTCAGGTCTGATTCATCGGGGATGAATCAGAGGCGTGTGAACATGTCCTACTGTGTGTGAGCTAAGTGTGTGAACACGATTTGGTAAAGGTAGCGGTGAGAGGCCATGTAGGAGTACATGGTGGGTTGTCTCATTGCAGCCGTCCTCAGGAACTGAGTTCTGTGTTTGTGATCCATGATTCAGCTACTACCACGCATTGGGCCCGAAACCAATGGACCCTCTCGGCTTCTTAATCGCCCTTGTCCTCTGTCCAGGAGTTGCAAGTAGTTTTCTGGTGTTTGTAGTATGCTGGAGGCCGTGCGCAGCGCTGACCGTAGGGGTGGGCTGTGATGCGGTAGGCACGTGGCCGGGTAAACCGGACGCCCATTTGGTGTCACGGAACCCTGTTCACATCGTTTGGGGCTGTGAGCGAAACTCCGGCCGGATCTCCTCATGGATGGAACCCGAATAGGCGATAAACCTGGACTAGAGACTTGAGTGTTTAGGCAGGCCGTGGCCGACACCCACGTTGGGCTTCCGCTTGAAGGTTGCCGAGTACATGTCGTGTAAACGGCGGTAAGTGGTGAGAGCGTGTGTGAAGTACACCCCTGCAGGGTTAACATCATCTATTCGAATAGCCGTGTCCGCGGAAAAGGACTTCTGGGTTGCTTATATCAGTTCATAGACAAGTGAAAGTGGATACTCTAAAATACGCAAGATAAGCGTGAGTGCTATGGATGGCGCTCTCGTAGGGAGACGGGAGCGGATCCATAGTGGTGTATTGATATGGGGAATATGTGGACTCGTGTGCGCCACCTCAAAAGAGTTACATTGCAGTCGTAGTTCAGGATAGCCACCGACTCAAAGCTGGCTTGCTGCAGTTAAACCCCACCATCCCCTTGTTGATAATGATGCATTTGTAGATAGTTCTGATGTAAGTCTTGCTGGGTACATTTGTACTCACGTTTGCCTATTTTATGTTTTTGCAGAGAGACTTCGGTCTCGCTAGTAGTATCGCGTGGACTTCGACGTTTAGCTTGTTACCTCAGCTACGATCTTGTGCCTCGGCAGGATCTGATAGATAGTCAGGCTTTTCAGCCTTTTTCATTTATAGATGTCTGTACTCAGACATGATAGCTTCCGCTTGTGCTTTGACTTGTATGCTCTGATTGTTGGGTCATGAGACCCATGTTTGTAATATCTCGCTCCTCGGAGCCTATTGAATAAATTACTTGAGTCGTAGAGTCATGTTGTGATGCCATGTTGTATTTGCACATATCGAGCATATTGTGTGTATGTTATTGAAATGCTTGGTATGTGTGGGATCTGACCATCTAGTTGTTTATCCTTAGTAGCCTCTCTTACCGGGAAATGTCTCCTAGTGTTTCACTGAGCCATGGTAGCTTGCTACTGCTCCGGAACACTTAGGCTGGCCGGCATGTGTCCTTCTTCGTTCCTGTGTCTGTCCCTTCGGGGAAATGTCATGCGATGAATACCGGAGTCCTGTTAGCCCGCTACAGCCCGGTTCACCGGAGTCCTGCTAGCCCAGTGCTACAGCCTGGATTCACTCGCTGATGACCGACACGTTCGATGCTGGGTCATGGATGCCTGTCCCTGTAAGTCTGTGCCACTTCGGGTTTACGACTAGCCATGTCAGCCCGGGCTCCTTATCATATGGATGCTAGCGACACTATCATATACGTGTGCCAAAAGGCGCAAACGGTCCCGGGCAAAGGTAAGGCGACACCCGTGGAAATACCGTGCGTGAGGCCGCAAAGTGATATGAGGTGTTACATGCTAGATCGATGTGGCATTGAGTCGGGGCTCTGACAGCGTTGGTATCAGAGCTTGACTGCCTGTAGGATTACCAAGCCAAACTGGTCGAAGTTGAGTCTAGAAATTCTTTAGTTATATAAGGGAATTGATTGTGGGATGGAACGTAAGGCTCTTTTACTCCTTATACCTTATGCCCTTCTGATCTGAGTCATCTTATCTTCCTGCGGGGTTAAGGAACTAGGCCATCTCTTCTTTCTATCAGGATCACGCGTTACTAATCCGTAGACTTATAAGATTGTTGGATTTAAGCTTGAGTTCAGTTCCTACGACTTCTGTATGTTAACTGTTGATCTCGGAACCTTGATATTGTGCTTCTGAGTGGCTATGCCACCATTTTTGTAGCATGTCTCCAATATTTTGAGCATTTACAGCCGTTATGCTGTCCGAGTCATCCCAGGTTTCTAAATAGTCGGATGCAATTGCAAATCCCTTCCTCCTGTTTCCGATGTGCCTTTGGTCAGATTAATCACACAAATCAGTGAGTTGAGGTACTTTATTGCCTTGACATATATGTTGGAGCTACTATTATGACCCTAGGTGTTTTAGGGAGTCACCTAGTAATCTAGCAATGTTTTGTGTTCCCAGTGTGAAGATTCTGGCCATCATTCTCGTAAGCATCCCGTGATGCCACTTAGTTAGTAGGCATTTCACTTCTGGGTTTTCGACCCGAGATTCACTCTACCTACTTCATGTTGATAGTAATTGCTAGTGCCTTTAGGATATTAGTAACCTTTGCGATAGTCCTTGAAGTCCGTGGTATCTTCTTCTTCCAAATACCATGAACTACTTATGGCAGAAGTTCCTCGTTGAACTGAAATATCACAACAGGATTATTCTTGAGGAGTTCTCCATTCATAAATCGTGACTCTGCCAGTTCTACCTTTCTGCATGGGTTATCCGGAAGAAATATGTTGAACTTGGTTCGACATACTAATCTATGCATCCACAACTCAGAAAATTATATGTTCCTTTGAGTTGTTCTCTTTAGTTGCATTCTGACCCTCGTCTATCAATTGATAGTCAAGAGTATGCGTGCGTTCGTTTATCGATGCCTATTACTCTTGTGGTCCGTCAAGCCATTCTATCGCAGAATGACTAGGAGAAACAAACTCCAGTACCTCATCCATATCTAGGATTGGGTCAAAGTAGTTGTATTCCGCAGATCAAATGCCAATACAGCTTTTGGTTTTGTTCTACCTTGGAGTATTACCCCCTTTATGTCAGAATTGTCATGAGAACTGCACCAACTCTCATGAATTTTGACGTAGTGATACTTCTCACCATCATTAGTCATTCCTCGGCCCTCGTGTTGATGCAACCGGAATACCGACAAATGAATTGTGATGTGTGAAATCAATACTCCCAGCAACCTCGTTGCTTGGTAGTTAAAGGATAATAATTTCATTCTTAGCATGTTGGTTTTTGAATCATCCTTCTAAGACTGATCGTGCTACCTAGTCCTTATTTCGGTGCACCCTTCGATTGATGAGTTAGGATCTTGTCAAGTCCTCACTCATTTGATCATATCGTCTTGCCCTCAAAAGCGAGATTGTTCTCGAGCTTAGTAACATACCGGTGGTTCATGATTTTCTGAATATCTTCTCGGAAGTATCACCAGGTCGTCACCTGACCGTTATGTTGAGCTCGTGATCAAGTTGGTTTCTTGTGAACCACCTTCTCTCCAAGAATCGGTGTTAGATATCCCTGAGCTAGTTGGTTAAGCTAGACAACAACTTGGAGAGTTGGAGGATAAAAGCTTGCCTGACTTAGTTCGTTCCAAAGGGATAATCTTGTGTAGTGTGTGTTGAAGAAAGATGATATCTTCATCGATTGGTCCCTGTGATCAGTTGATGGACCTATTGTCTTATCAATCCTTTGATTTGAGTGTGGGCTATCGTCAAATCAAATCAGTACCAATGATGCTCGTAATGTTGTCTTATTCGTGGTTGATCCCTCGAGCATACACCATTACATCTTTGGCCAGACCAATGCTATCACCGTGTTCACTTAACTATGGAATTCCTTTTAAAAGGAAACCTAGATGAATTGTTGTTGAGCCCATTGACAACATCCTTATCTCCTCCATGATCTTGTTGGACAACAAGTTAGTGTTGGAAACTTCTGAAAGCATTTCTTCATGCTAACTCATGAAGTATGTGTTTGATGAAAGGAGTGACTTCCTCTTATACACGTGCATTTGGTGAAAGTTGCCGTCGTGGATTTGAGAAAGTTAGTTTTGCTTCCTCTGGAATCATCCCAAGTCAGTCATGCATACGTGCGAAGTATTCTGTGGTCTGGAGACTTGCAACCTTCATTCCATATGTGTTCCGAGCACACCAAGCCACTGATTGATTTGTTCAAGGAGAAGAAGTTCCTTCTTAAGAGCATGCCTTATGCAAGGATTTTGATATCCTCGTTGATGGTTCCCCACCTGAACTCGGTAGTGTTTTATTATAAGACTACCACGTGGTCATGTTTGTCTGGGATAGCGTGTTCACATGTTTGTAGCAGAACCAGCTCATGTTTTGGAGCTTACTATCGTAGTTCATTCCCCGAGAATCTCGCAGCGTTGTCTCATCGAATTGTGTTGCAAACTTTCATTTGTCTTCCTAGACTCGATGAGTCTGGAATATCCTGACACCAACCAGATCTGAATCTCAGGCAGATATGATGGTTGGAACATTTTCCAAGAACTATAATATTGGTCCCTCGATAACCGGTAAAGTGGATGTCGTGGCCAACACACCCAACCGGAAGACCTATTATTGTAGTATCTTGATTGAAGAAGTTGGCCACCTCCCCTAAGGATTTCGTAGGATTTACTCCCTAGTTGCCCCTATGGATTTCTGAGATCCCGAAGTCCGACCTTTTTACTTGATGTTCTAGATATCAAACCATATCTATGAATGGGTTACACTAGCACATCAAGGAGAACATTAGAAGCGGAGTGCTAAATGTCTCTCGGTCGATCATCCAGATTTTTATTTCCTTGGCCTCGCTAAGGTGAAATCTGAGAAGGTGTTATCTTCCTTTGCATCTGCATCATCCATCATTAGCCATCATGGTAGCAAGTTGTGTTGCCAGGATCCTTGACACGGATATTGGTAAAACCTTGATGATTGTGGAATTGCTCAAGTTCTTGAGAGCACGCTCAAGCGCTAGGTGTTATCATCGACGCTAACTGGGATTCCTCTCAGTTTCCTCGGCAATGCTATGACCTTTTCAACCAGTGAATTAACTCTCTAGTGTTGGGTTCTTCCCCAGTTACCAGAATCATTCCCAGCATTTGCATTTTGTTCCCAGCTTGCACCGCCAATGTGCCATTCTACCATGGGTCTCTTCCATTTCCGGTGGTAAGCAAATTCATCCATTACGTTGTCTTCAACAAGGTAATCCACATCATCCAAGTCCGAGTATGCCATTCTACCGACCCCCCTCCAAACGATCGGTCGAGAATTGCCTTAGGTTGGTTTAAAGAGTCTCAATGATCTCTGAATCAAAGGTAATTCTTTTTGCCACTTAAGGGGATATTTCTATGAGTCACCTTCCCTAAGGTGCATCGTTATGGTATTACGGAAACTCAACTCCTCGCTACGTTGACAATCGTTCACCATCCTCTTAGGTGTGGAATTGTGGTCTACCTAGTGAACCTTCGTCATCTGCTTCACTCCATTCCTATGGATGTGTGCTTCGCCTCTCAGCTCGAGAGATGTTGCTATGTCTCATTCCGTGAGTTAATCCTGAGTTGTTCGACCTTCGAGAAGAACCATTCTTTTAGGGTCTTTCCTTTCCTCTCGTTGTCATGTTAGCTGGAGTTCTCAGAGCAAGACTTCGAGACAATGATGGTGGACGAATCAACGTCCATTTGAAGTGCAACTGGATCGTGAAGATTGTGCTAGTTTGCGTTCCCCCTTCACCTTACCCTACGCTTGAATCTCGGGACGAGATTTTTGTTTAGTGGGGGTGAGTTGTCACAGCCCTAGAATTTGCTTGTCATTAGTTGGATTAAGGCATTCATGCATCATGTTTAAAATTCATGAAACTTGAAATGGGGATGACAAACCCTAGCACTAGATAAAATGCAATTAGGATCAAAATAAAAATATTTTCAATAAACCCAGAATGCCCTTTAGAAAAGTTCATTATTTTTGTTAAAGGTGAAAACCCCTGCCATCAATGATGCACATATTTCTAGGCCATTCTGGATTTTTGAATTAAATCCTATTGTATTTGACCTTGGGCATTTAAATTCTATAAATAATTTAAATGTTCAAATAAATGTTGGAAATTGTTAAGGGTCACTGAAATAATTCAGAAAGCACCCATAATTGTTTCCAGGATTTTATAAAATGATTTGATATTTTAAATCAAATCAAAACAAACTACAGAAAATAGAAAACAGAATTAAATAGAAATAAGAGAGAGAGAGCAGAAGATCTTACCTGGCGCTCACCTGGTAGCCCACCTGGCCCAGCACGGCCCAGCCCATCTCCACTCTCCCCCTGTCGCCTTCCTCCTCGCGCCAGTAGGCACAGGCGCGTGGCCGACGCACGCCGGCGCACGCCCCGGCCACCTCCTGCTTGCCGCTCCACCTCGACACCCCGGACGCCTCCATGCGTGCCACGCCACCCCCCTGGAACTCCCTCACTCTCCCGAACTCTTTCCCCCCTCCTCTGCTTCTTCTCTCTCTCACTCGCCGAACGGAGCCGCCGCCACCGACGAGCTCCCTCGCGGCCACCGCCACCCCCTAGCCTCGCCGATGCGCTCAAAGGCTCCGCCTCGACCCCCTCTTCCTCCCCACCGATCCACGGCCCTCCGGTAGCCCTGCATCGCCGCCCACGCCGTCTTCCCCATCGCCGGCCGCCGAGGATCTTCACCGCCGATTCGCCGTCGTCTCCGCCTCCCCGAGCTCGTCATCTACCTCATCCGAACCACCGTGAGCTCCTGTACGTTTTGCCCCTAACCCCGTGGCTTGCCGCTCGCCGTAGCCGCCATTTCATAGATGGCCGTAGCACGCCGCCGCCCGAGCTCGTCGTCGACGTAGCTCCGGTGACCATTTGGTCACCCCGGTGAGCCTAACGCGTTCGCAGCGTTCCATAGAGCATTCCTAGCGCAAGCCCCCTCCCATTTGCATGCCGCAGCAGCTAACCCGTTACCACCCGAACTCCGGCGCCGCCGCGAGCTCCGTTCCGACGAGCCCCGGCGTCCCCGCAGCCTCCCACCTACCCCATCAGATGCGGGAGAGCCCGGGCTACGCCCCGGTGCCCTCAGCGCGCGAATCCGATGCCCCTAGCGCAAGTCCGGCGTGCCCCCGCCGTGCTCTGTGGTCACCGCCGGCCAAACTCCGGCGGGCCGATGTGGCCACTTAGTTAGGGGCTAATCACCCTATGAGCCACTGCCATGTGGGCCCCTGCGTCTAATTAGGATTAGTATATTTTTCTGTTTAGTTTAGTCTAATTGCAGTGGCCCCACGCGTCAGTTTGACCGTGCTGACGTGGTCGTTGACTCGGCCCACCTGTCAGCGGCACTAACCAGCCCCAGTCACTGACCAGTGGACCCCACTGGTCAGGTTTGACCAGCAGCAGCGTCTGTTGACCTGCTGACGTCATAGTGACGCAATGCTGACGCAATAAGTATTTTCTGGATTTATTATTATTCAGGAAATTTCAGAAAATTGTATAAACTTCAATAAATCATAGAAAATTAACCGTAACTCCAAATGAAATAAATTATATATGAAAAATTATCAAAAAAATTCAAGGAATCCATCTGTACCATTTTCATGCATGTTAGAACAACTTATAGATGCTGTTTAGCACAAATCATATAAAGGGCATTTAAATAATCACATATGGAGTTTGAATTTGAATCTTGTATTCAAACCAACTTCATTTAATCTGTTGCTAGTTGCATTAGCTCAAAACACATTCATTTTGCCATGTCATGATCATGCATCATATTGTGCATTGCATTGATTGTGTTCCCTTCTGTGTTGCCGGTATTTGTCCCCTCTCGATAGACGTGATACGATGATGTGATCGTTGACACTGATGAAGACTCAATGTTATCTTCAGAAGTGCCAGGCAAGCAAAAACCCCTTGTTCATTCCGATACAATCCTACTCTCTCGCCCCTGCTCTCTTTTAATGCATTAGGACAACACCGATTCATCTGTTACTTGCTGCGGTAGCTGAACCCCTTTATCCTTTGCATGACCTTTCATTGCCACAGTAAATAGATGAAACCCACTAGCATGAGTAGGAGTTGTTTGAGCCCTGTTGTGCCTACTCATTCATGCTTGTTTGTCACGCCTGCTACTGCTTAGAGTTGAGTCAGGTCTGATTCATCGGGGATGAATCAGAGGCGTGTGAACATGTCCTACTGTGTGTGAGCTAAGTGTGTGAACACGATTTGGTAAAGGTAGCGGTGAGAGGCCATGTAGGAGTACATGGTGGGTTGTCTCATTGCAGCCGTCCTCAGGAACTGAGTTCTGTGTTTGTGATCCATGATTCAGCTACTACCACGCATTGGGCCCGAAACCAATGGACCCTCTCGGCTTCTTAATCGCCCTTGTCCTCTGTCCAGGAGTTGCAAGTAGTTTTCTGGTGTTTGTAGTATGCTGGAGGCCGTGCGCAGCGCTGACCGTAGGGGTGGGCTGTGATGCGGTAGGCACGTGGCCGGGTAAACCGGACGCCCGTTTGGTGTCACGGAACCCTGTTCACATCGTTTGGGGCTGTGAGCGAAACTCCGGCCGGATCTCCTCATGGATGGAACCCGAATAGGCGATAAACCTGGACTAGAGACTTGAGTGTTTAGGCAGGCCGTGGCCGACACCCACGTTGGGCTTCCGCTTGAAGGTTGCCGAGTACATGTCGTGTAAACGGCGGTAAGTGGTGAGAGCGTGTGTGAAGAAGTACACCCCTGCAGGGTTAACATCATCTATTCGAATAGCCGTGTCCGCGGAAAAGGACTTCTGGGTTGCTTACATCAGTTCATAGACAAGTGAAAGTGGATACTCTAAAATACGCAAGATAAGCATGAGTGCTATGGATGGCGCTCTCGTAGGGAGACGGGAGCGGATCCATAGTGGTGTATTGATATGGGGAATATGTGGACTCGTGTGCGCCACCTCAAAAGAGTTACATTGCAGTCGTAGTTCAGGATAGCCACCGAGTCAAAGCTGGCTTGCTGCAGTTAAACCCCACCATCCCCTTGTTGATAATGATGCATTTGTAGAAAGTTCTGATGTAAGTCTTGCTGGGTACATTCGTACTCATGTTTGCCTATTTTATGTTTTTGCAGAGAGACTTCGGTCTCGCTAGTACTATCGCGTGGACTTCGACGTTTAGCTTGTTACCTCAGCTACGATCTTGTGCCTCGGCAGGACCTGATAGATAGTCAGACTTTTCAGCCTTTTTCATTTATAGATGTCTGTACTCAGACATGATAGCTTCCGCTTGTGCTTTGACTTGTATGCTCTGATTGTTGGGTCATGAGACCCATGTTTGTAATATCTCGCTCCTCGGAGCCTATTGAATAAATTACTTGAGTCGTAGAGTCATGTTGTGATGCCATGTTGTATTTGCACATATCGAGCATATTGTGTGTATGTTATTGAAATGCTTGGTATGTGTGGGATCTGACCATCTAGTTGTTTATCCTTAGTAGCCTCTCTTACCGGGAAATGTCTCCTAGTGTTTCACTGAGCCATGGTAGCTTGCTACTGCTCCGGAACACTTAGGCTGGCCGGCATGTGTCCTTCTTCGTTCCTGTGTCTGTCCCTTCGGGGAAATGTCACGCGATGAATACCGGAGTCCTGTTAGCCCGCTACAGCCCGGTTCACCGGAGTCCTGCTAGCCCAGTGCTACAGCCTGGATTCACTCGCTGATGACCGACACGTTCGATGCTGGGTCATGGATGCCTGTCCCTGTAAGTCTGTGCCACTTTGGGTTTACGACTAGCCATGTCAGCCCGGGCTCCTTATCATATGGATGCTAGCGACACTATCATATACGTGTGCCAAAAGGCGCAAACGGTCCCGGGCAAAGGTAAGGCGACACCCGTGGAAATACCGTGCGTGAGGCCGCAAAGTGATATGAGGTGTTACATGCTAGATCGATGTGGCATTGAGTCGGGGCTCTGACACAAACACTCTCAAAACATGGATGCAACATGATAATATGAAACTTCATGCAAAATCAAGCAAGTTTCATATAAAGCACACTCAAAACGGAGCAACGGTTCAACACATACACTCCATACAAGTTTAAAGGACAAGCTGTCCAAAACAGCAACTAGGCATCTAGCAAGCATCAAAACAATATGCTACAACATCTCAACGTGAAAACAAAAGGCATGGGCATGAAGTACAGGTAAAGCATGGAAAAACATGAACACTGTGCTATCTCCATAAATCACTAGAACATGCTCAAAAGGACATGGCAAGATTGCAAATACTAGCATTTCACAGACTTGGCAGAAATCGCTGGACATGGCAGAAATAACATCAGGTTGCAATATTTAGAGCTATCAAAAAACATGTTACAGGAAGCTATCATGGCAAACAAAGGCATGGCATGCTAATACTAAAGAGAAAGAACAAAACTCCCTTACTGAGCTAATTCCAAAGATCAACAGAAAAGATGGTAGCATCCATGCAAACATGGCAAATGATATGACAGATTCAGACATGGCAGGAGCAACAATAAGTAGGCATGTTGGTGAGCTTGTAAAACTCACCACAGAGCAATACATGGCATGAAAAGGTGACCAACAGAAATAAGACATGTTTATGAAGCTAAGAATGGCAAGAGAAAGTTCATAGGGTGCATGTATCACTAGCAAAACACATGGCAAAACTGAACTTAATGTTAACAGGCTGACAGCAACATTATTTGGCAACTTTGGATCATGATAACAATAAGCTATAGCAGACTATAAATGCAACCATGGGAATGGATGGATAGAGCATGACATGTGTAACAAAACATACTTAGTGAACATCTCCAGATTATGAATAGAATGACTTGTAGCAGCAGGTTTACATAGCATCATGTTATAGCAGATTCAGACTAGCAAAACGGTAACAGCAAGTACCCTACTTCCCGAGATCGATGCACTCACTACGAGACTCACAAAAATACATGGATGGCGCCACTGTAAATATGGCATGATGTAGCTCAAAACTCATGTAGACATAAAGCTCATAGGATGCACACACAAAATGCAACGAAAAAGACAAATCACCAAGTTATGTTAACAGATAGCAGTTAACATCATATAGCACTCTTGCAACGATGATTCGGGCATCAAGATGAACTCAAACAAGCATGGCACAATGGAATGAAATGAAGAGCATCTCATGATGAACATTTTGATATATTATATGCATGAAACGGAGCTGTATGCAACAAGTTATGGCAGGTCAAAGATGCACGCCTAACATGGGTTTTCAGGGACAGACGAAAAACGAGGGGGGAGTCAACCTGCTCGTATCTAGGGTCTCGGGGCGCGGATCCCGAGGTTCTTCGGCATCTTCGCCGGAGTCGAAGGAGAGGCGACGGAGGGCACGGGATCCGGCGGATCCGGCGGAGGGCGAGGTCAGGGACCCGTCCCCGGCCAGATCCGGTGACCTGCGGGCGGCGGGGCCGGCAGGCTTCGGACGGCGTGGGGCAGATCCGGCGAGCGGGCGCCGGCGTCCATGGCGGCACGAGGTCGCGGGGAGAGGAGCTCCGGGTGGCGTGCGTTCAGGGTCGGGCAGACC
>NC_041381.1:582351506-582443575 GCF_002162155.2 Triticum dicoccoides | reverse complement strand
GGAGAACCGGGTCTACGGGCGGGCGGCGGCGCTGACTCGGGCCGGGAGGGCCCCGCGTGGGCTCGGTGTGCCGGCGGCACGAGGAGAGAGAGGGGGGCGGCGGTGGTGACGTGGCGGCACGGGATTGGCCGGGCGCGGCAGCGCTGGACGTGTCCGGCGGCGCGAGGAGGGAGAGGGCTAGGGTTGGACTGCGCGAAAATTCGGGGAGGGACACCTATTTATAGGTAGAGGGAGTTAGGAGACTCCAAATGAGGAGCGGTTTTCGCCCACGCGATCGTGATCGAATGACCAAGAGCATGGAAGGGGTTTGGATGAGTTATTGGGCCACTTTGGAGGGGTGTTGGGCTGCACACAAAAGAGGCCTTTGCGGCTACCCGGTTAATCGTTGGAGTATCAAACGGACTCCAAATGGCACGAAACTTGACAGGCGGTCTACCGATAGTATACCAAGGCCACTCGGCAAACTTCGGTCCATTCCGAGAACGTTTTTCTCCCGCTCACGAAACAAGGTCTGAGAGGTGCGACGGGCACGTGCGAGTGTGGTTGGGCTCAGAACGGACAACGGAGAGAACCGGGGAAACCCGAACGGATGCAAGTTTCGAAAAACATGCAGATGAAATGCAGATGATGACATGGCAAAATGCAACACGCAAGCAAATGGCATAGCAACAACGACGAATAACTGGAAGACACCTGGCGCATTGAATCCGGGGCGTTACACATTGGCATCATCTTCGTTGGATTAGCAGCTACTCAGCATGGTTCATCGTTGCTCCTTTTCTTTTATTTTCTTAATCTCCTTCGTTTACACATAGCTTCTATCTTATTTGACTTTGCTATATATTTGCTGGTGTGACCATTTGTTTGTGTATAGGTATTGATTGTGTGTATACTAATAACGCAGAGCAGTGGCGGGTGTGAGCAGTAGTGGAGGTGAGAGAGAGAGAGAAGAGGGAACAGGAATAGGATGGTGTGTGCACATATTGTGTTGGTTTTTTAAGGGTAAACATATTGTGTTTGTACCCCTTTCATCTTACATTATAAAAAGCATCATTTATCAAATAAACAAATGTGTGTACCCAACAATTTTTCTATTAGAAATAGAAAAGAACATGTAAATTTACAATATGTACCCATATCATGTATGAACACGAGACAACCAAAGAAAAATCCCAAATAATTGCGCGCACGAGTACATGGCCTCAGAAGAAGTAGCCGAAGATGAGCGCGGTCAGGGACGCCATGGCGACAGCCGGGGCGGCAGCCGACGCGCCAGACGCAGGCGCAGGAGCTGGTCCATCGGCCGCGGAGACCGTGCCGACCATGACGGCGGCGGCTGCCGCCACGGCGAGGATCCTGAGCTTCAGAGTAACCGCCATTTGCTTCCTCGGCTGGAGTTGCTGCAATGAACTAGCAAAGATGACTCTGATGCTGGGAGAGAGCTGGAGAAGTTGTCAGGCTTTGGGGGTTATATATAGTACTAGTAATTGGAGTTAGAGACTTTGGATATTTTCTTTGTTAGATGTAGAGACTTGAGACTTTGGCTTTGAAACAGAAGTTTGTAGCTGTAATCTTTCTGGACGGCCGGCCAATGCTTGGCTGGTCTGATTGGCCGCTAGGGCTGGAAAAAAAGCTCGAAGCTCGCGAGCTAAACAAGTAGCTTGTGACTCGGCTCGAATCGACTCGAACTCGAAGAATAACGAGTCAGGCCGAGCTTTAGTTTAAGATCGTTTATAGATCAAGTTAAACGAGTCAATCTCACAAGTACTCGTATAACTCGTTAGGCTCGATACAATAGATCAGCCACTCCCAATAAAAAGAAAGATCAGCCACTAAATAGCCTACGTCCCAGGCGCACAACTCAAGGCCCAGCCCTTGAAGTCCTAGCCTCCGAAGAGACTCATGCATTACAAGGAAATTATAATTGTTTAGTGATATATATGTTTAATATATACATAATTATTTTTATCATATTTGAGGATTTTATGTTTATATCTTTAACGAGCTTAACAAGCTAAACGAGCCAGCTCGCGAGTTATACGAGTCGAGCCAATCTTGGGTTTGAGCTCGTTATAGTAACGAGTCGAGTCGAGCTAGCTCGTTAATGAAACGAGCTCTAGCGAGTCGAGCCGAGCTGGCTTGACTCGGCTCGAATTCCAGCCCTATTGGCCGCTTCGCTGGCTATTGTTTGGTTAGGGTTAAATTATCAGCTGTTGGGAGAGAGATGAAGCGGCCTTTAGGTCCCCGTTAGTGCTGATTGCATGCCATGTGTTCGGTTGTGTGGTGATCTGAATTACGCATTATGAAACCATGGGATGGGATGCTCTGCTGATGGCTGGCTGGTTACAGCTCACAAAATTTGATTTTGTTTTGTTTTTAGCTGACTTTGTGGCCCTTGTTTGGATTGACCAAAGAAAATGAACTACTTTGTCAAGGAGACAATAATACTACTAACTACTTTTGTCATCTGGCTGATGTTCCAATTAGAAAATGATGGTGGTGGGCAATGGTAAGTGAAGACATTGACAAAATTTCGCTAAATTAACCAGTCTTAGGAGCGTAAGGAGTGCAGCCGATTCGGTGCAGGTGCATCATGTAAACAGTAAATTCAAAAAAAAAATAGAAAAGGAGGATGACCCCCGGCCTCTGCATTTGGGAGATGCATACGGCCACTTTATTAATTATTCTTGAGGACCTTACAAAGTATTACAGACAATATTTCTGAATCCACCATCTCGGCAACATATGCCGCTACTCTTACCCATATGATGAAGGGATGCTAGTTGGGCCACTATCCAAACCACTCACCTAAACCTAACATCAAAAGCCGGAAGCCCCAGCTGAGCCACATACCGGGTCTGGGGCACGATCCGGTCAGACACACTCTTGTGTCGTCGCAGCCATCTTCCACAGGTCCGTCTTCAGAATATATTGAGTCTTCTACCTTGTGTAGGCCACTCCGCCATCGACGTCACCATGATGCCAGACAGCTACCTCCACCTGCGCAAGTCCATCTCCGCGCATCGGGCGGCGAGCCTCCACAGCGCCATGCCGCCGATCTTCGCCGCCATCAATGAGTGAGATGAAGTACCGCTCCACCACGGCATGTACAAGGTGAGGAAGGGCGAGGTCCCCATCGAAGACACGACCGGAAAAGAAGCACCGCAGCCATGAGACACTGCCCGGAGCTGCGACGCGGTAGATCATACGGGCCGCCACCAGGAACCAGACAAGCTCGCCATGCACAACCAGCATCCCCATGCCCAAATCGGCGCCTTTAAGAAGGTGACGACGCTGTGGCGCCGCCGCCGCTTAGCCACCGGGGCTAGGGTTTTCACCTGGGCGCGGGGGAAGGGGGAGTCAGGGGAGGTTTAGCCTCGGCGCCGCCACCAAGGAGGGAATGGCGTCCGGGACGCCGTGACCGCCACCGGCGGCCAAGGGTTTCCCCCGGCCAAGCACCCTGCCGCCACCTCCGAACCAGCAACAACATCAGCAGGCGCGTGCACGCCGGAGATCCAGGCCGACCGGAGGTCATGCATCACGAGCGGACCAGATCGCCTCCGATCTGACGAGGGGAGCCCGGGGCCTCCCCGCGCCATGACCAGCGCCCACCGGAACCTCGCTGCCCGCGCAGCCGAGGGGATCCGGCCTACCTCACCGACGAGCACTCCCCGCCGCCGGAGGAGCGCCGTCTGCACCAGCGAGGCCGCCGCCTCAGATCCAGGCCCTCACCGGCGAAGACCATGGCAGCCAGAGCCGGATGCATCAGATCGGGCGGATCCGGACACCAGCACCATGGCAACGCGCAGATAACCGGGAGACGACCCGCCGTGCCGAGTGCCCCCAGCGCCACAAGCAAGGCCCCCCGCCGCCGCCGTCGGCCGCGAGGCTTCGCCTTGCGGCGTCCTCCGGCGGCGGCAAAGAGGGGTGGCTGGGATACTGGCGGCGGCGGCTAGGGCGCAGAGTCCGCCCGTGTCGCTCGCACGGGAGCGACGCGGGGGCGTTTTCTTTTCCCCGTGGCACTCCTCAAGATCAGGAGAAGTTAATTGTGTGATTCGATCTTCGCCATCCAAGGTGCAGGTGTTTTGACATTCATGGAGGTCGTGGCAAAAAAAATACAAATTTTGGCTGTGAAAGAAACTTTGAAAAAGAACACTGTTTGGACCCCTTTTTTTCCTAAAGCTCCTTGAACGATAAAACATCACAAAATTTTGCACACTCCTTGACCCGAGCATCTTTGATGCCAAAAAATTCAGGATTTTTCAAATTTCTTTATTATTTATTTTTATTACTGTTCATCAGATGCAAATGAGCCCAGGTTTAGACGCAAATTACCAATCTTAGGAGTCATACTGTCCTTGTCACTAGCATAAACCAACACAAAACAAAAATGTCACTCACTATGGTAAGTGGACAACACGGTAAGATCTTGCAAGTAAACCAGCAATATTGCACACACCTTATGTTGAACAATGCACAGGATGAACCAGATATCCGACAAGTTAAAATGACCAAAACCCAGGTCCACCATATGAACTGGGCTCAAACCTAATACACCCCTGTATATCATTGCATTTACAATTATGCACACAATGATTTTCTACAGGGACAATATGCAAGCAAGTGTTTCTAATCAATAACTCATTGCTTCTGATCAGACTGTATATTGCAAGTGTTTCTCTATGATAAAGGAAATGAATGAAATACTTCGTATCTGGTATGTGTACATGAACACATGGCACACTTTAATTAGCTAGTAGGACACTGGTACAAACCGGCTCCGCTAGAAAATCCTCTATCGAGACTTGAGCTTCTGCATAGTAAATAACCGTACTCATTACTCTGCTCGAAAATTTCCCTAGACTGCGAAAATGACCATTGTTGCAAAATCTTCTCTGCAACATTGCGAAAACAGCACTCCGCTCGGTATTGGTAAATTTTTTATACTGTTCATTGTATTTGAATCAGACTTTCGTTTAGAATAATACTACACGCACGGACGCTGGCGACGGACTTTCACGGGCAGCCTTGCGTTCCCACATCTAATTGTCCCCCCTTGAGTTTCACTGGCGGGCCCGCCTCATTTAATTTAATCTCAACCAGTCAATCCTCAACCACCGTGTAAAAACCCCGTAAAGGGTCCGTGTGTCTAGCATTTCCCTTTCGTTTATAGGTTTCCTCTTTGTTAGGTCGTTTTTGTTTTGGATTTTTCGTACTGCAAAATCCTCTCAGCGTTCTTGCAAAATGACCATTAGTACAAAATCTTCTGGGTTGGGGGGTCTTTTTTTTCAGCTGTCTACTTACCACTTAGTAAGATTGTGAGAAACACTTTTAGTATGAGCAAGACTAAATTTTCGCGTAAGTATAGCAAGTGGAACTGGCAACCCAGAAAATACTTACGCAAAATATTACTATGAAATTTTAGCTATTGAGAGCTGAGCTAGTGAAAATTTCGGGGCTGAAAAAATGACAAAAATATTCAGGATCGAGTATCAACCAGCGACAGCGAAGAGCGAACACATTACTTATTTGATTTGAGGAACTCATCGTACCATATCAATGTTATATTTGCATTTACTTGGTTGCTGCATACAATTTATATTCCTATGGCGATTGTTCCAAATTTAGGTTGAATTCCATCTTGGTCTTTTTTTGGAGGAGTAAATTACACTGCACTACAATTCTTTTGCAGAAAACACCATATCTAGTGTAATCTTTTTGCAAATAACACTGGTAGGCAGATTAGGCTCGGTTGAGCATGTTTATGACAGTCGGGGCCTCGTGGCACCGCTTAACATCTCACTTGTAACGACAACGTCTAGGAACATTATGATAATCATGTGTGGTCGTGTGGGGTCCACATGTCATTAGAAGATTGGAAGAAAAAAGAAAAGGAAAAGCGATATGTGGTTCGTGCTCTGTTCCTCACCCATGAACTCGAACCTGGGCTCGGGGACGCACGCAGGTTCATGGCACCCGAGGAGCACCGTAGCTCGTACCACTGCTTCGAGAGCGCGCTTGTGGATGGGGACGCGGCCTCACTGAGTGCGGTGAAGTGGAGGACGGCGCGAGGTCCGAGTGGCCTCGGTCTCCCCCCACTGCCCGGCGCCAGATCTAGGGGCCCCATCCCCATCCCTCTGGTGCGGGCTGGCTGAAGAAGCACACCACCGCCGTCGTCGCGTGCCTCAGTCAGGTGCTGGAGGTTGAGGATGATGCAGTGGCGGAGGGATCGACGTCGTCCCTGATGTTGCTCTCGGGCGACGTGCTAGAGATGGTGCAGAGCCGGCTGCCGTTGGCCTCCTCCTACGTGATTGCGCGCGGGCATCGACGGGCTCTCGTAGAGCCCATCAAAGAGCACGGGCGAGGCGGCGGGCTCAAGCCGATGACCACACGACATCCATCCCACCCGGCTCAGGCCGACGACCACGAGAAATGGATTTGGCCCGAACGGTGCCGTCTACCGCTCTAACAGCGGTCGGGACCGCTGGTTACGCCATGTAGGCAAAAAACGGGACCCACCTGTCATAAACTCACTTAACAGAGTCAGATCCGTCGATCAGTGATTTTTGCAATAAAATTACACAAGACGTGGTGTTTTCTGCAAAATAAAATGTAGCGTAGTATTTTCTGCTAACCTAGCCTTCGAAGTGGTGGTTTTCTGCAATTTACTCCCTCTGAAGCAAAGGACGCACATTGTGCGGTCGCTCGAGAAAGCTAGGCACCATCATCGACAAGTTGAAAATTGGAAGAATAAACCCAACATATCCAACAAAGTAAAACAAAGAACCGGTCAGTTAGATCTAGATGTCCAGATTTACGCCTGAGAGTCTTTATTGAATTCATGCTCCAGCCGACTCATTTAAAAGCCCAAACTATGGGAGAGGGTCGAACATTATCCCCCTCACATCTAGCCTAATTTAGTTCTTTATTTTTAATTCTTAGACGTTCGATTGATGTAGGCCGCGGAATCTTTTTTTAATATACTGCCTTGGCGGGGTCTTGAACTTAAGACCTCTTGGTTCGGATATCATACTCCACCCAGCTCATCTAAAAGTTTGAAATATGAAAGAGGACCGGACATTATACTCCAACGGTCTTTAGTGTGGAATCTTGGCGGTACCATCCTCTCTCCCAATTGATCTATGAACTACGCCACAGCTGTGTCGACGAATGTTCTTGGCTACGTAGATAGCTCTTGACGGCTGGGCTGCTTGCTTGTGTTCGGGACGGTTTTTTATTTATTTTTTGACTTGAACAGCAGGTGCTCTACCTTTTCATTAAAGATTAGGAATATACAAGGAATTAAGCAGTCATCAGTAGACGCTGCCTGTACAAAAAGGGGAGACTAAAACGCTACTCTCAATATATCTAAATCATCTTTGATCAACGAGAGCACACCGTCCGCTGAGGTTGATTTGGCATTGAAAATCCTCCTGTTCCTTTTATTCCAAATATGCCAAGCGAAGTAGGCAGCGGCCGCGGCATGCTCTTTAGTATGCCGGGAGCAGGCCCTCCACCATTGAGAGATCGACGAAAGATTAGCAGGCAGAGTAGGGCAGCATCCTGGCCGCGCCAAACATAGCTTGGACCAAACAACCTTGGAAAAGACGCAAGAGTTGAAGAGGTGGAGCGCTGTTTCAGGTTGTTGAAGACAGAGGGCACACGTCGCACTCTGGTCACCCCCATGGGCACGGAGCCTGTCAGTGGTTGGGAGTCTGTTTTGAGCCAATGTCCAAAGGGAAAAACGCAACTTTCTCTCAATCTTCAGCCTCCAGATCAGGTCAAGCTCAGGTTTGGCGATGGAGCCAGTGAATTGACAGGAGTAGGCCGTGCTAGCAGAGTAAGACTTGTCCTTCGTCCAAATCCACTCGATGGCATCGCTGGCGTCAGACAAGTCGACATTCTGAATTTTCTCCCATAGCAGCAGAAAGGAGTGCAGATCATTGTGTGAGCTGATTCTCTCAAGTCCTTTCATCCACTTGCTACCATGAAGTGCCTGGGCGACTGTGTAGGATTTCCTGCGAGCCAGTTTGAACAGGGAGGGTGCAAGGTCCTTGGGGGCGGCTCCGCTCAGCCACTTTGAGTGCCAGAAACTTGCAGTCTGCCCATTGCCAAGGTGGATGATGGTCGAGGCATTGAAGAGCTTCATGTCGACGTCCGAGCAAGGAAGCTTCATGCCTAGCCATGGCCGAGGCAGACTTTGCCACGCGAACCATGCCCACCGCAGCCTGAGAGCCCTACTGAAAAAGGATAGATTTTTTATTCCAAGACCACCATACTTCTTTGGTGAGCAAACGACCTGCCAGTTTACTGCACAGCTTCCACCTTTGGCTTCTTCCTCACAGCCTTTCCAAAGGAAACTTCTCCTGAGTTTATCAATCCTCTTGATCAGCCATTTGCTGGGAGCGAACAAGGTCAAAATATAGGTGGTGAAAGAGGTTAGGACAGAGTTGATCAGCGTCAGCCTTCCCGCTTTGTTCAACAATTTCCCTTTCCAACCTGCCAACTTGGCAGCGATTTTATCAATCAACAATTGAAGGTCAGCGCGCCTTAGCTTGCCAAGGCTGAGAGGGAGCCCGAGATACTTGCAGGGGAAGGAGTCAACAGTTCCTGCAAAATCCAAAAGTGCTTCACTGATTGTCAGTTCATCACAGCAGATAGGGAAGGCCGATGATTTGCTGAAATTGGTGAAGAGCCCAGAGATCCTCCCAAAAGCATTTAGAATTGCTTGAGTGGCCGCCATCTCATGCTTGCACGGGTTCAGAAAAAGCGCGGCATCATCGGCATAGAGGCTGACTCTGATGGAGGCGAGATTATGAGCAATAGGCTTGAGAATCCCAGTGTCCGTTGCAGACGCAAAGATACGCTGCAGTGGCTCAATAGCGAGCAAGAAAAGGAAAGGCGACAGGGGATCGCCTTGGCGCAAGCCACAACGGTGGTAGAAAGGGAGCCCCGGGTCGCCATTGAGGAGCACTCTGGAGGAGGTTGAGCTCAGCACAATTGCAATCAAATCCCGAAATCTCTGTCCAAAACCCATGGTACAAAGCACCTCAAGCAGGTAATCCCAACGAACGGAGTCAAATGCTTTAGCTATATCCAGTTTCAGAAAGATTGCCCCTTTCTTGGCCCGGTGCAAACTCTGGATGAGATTCTGAACATACAAAAAATTATCTTGGATCGATCTTCCCTTGATAAAAGCACTTTGACTGGGAGAGATAAGATGTTGCATAGCAGGTGCCAGTCTATTAGCAAGCAGCTTTCCCAAAATCTTGGCAACACTGTGAGAGAGACTTATTGGGCGATAATCAGCAGGGCGCAGAGCGTTCTCTTTCTTCGGGATTAGAACAATGAAGGCCCGAGTTCAACAGGTTCCAGTTACTTGCATCAAGGGCAGAGAGCTGGTTGAGGGCGAAGATCCTTGAGTGTGGTTATTCTGTCCATGTCTGGATTGTGTGCATTTGCATCATATTTGTTGGATTAGCAGCTACTCGGCGTGGTTCATCGTTGCTCCTTTTCTTTTATATTCTTAATTTCCTTCATTTACACATATCTTCTATCTTATATGACTTTTGCTATATATTTGCTGGTGTGACCATTTGTTTGTGTGTAGGTATTGATTGTGTGTATACTAATAATGCAGAGGCGTGTGAGCAATAGTGGGGGTGTAAGAGAGAGAAGAGAGTACAGGAATAGGATGGTGTGTGTACATATTGTGTTGGTTTTTTAAGGGTAAACATTTTGTGTTTGTATCCCTTTCATCTTACATTATAAAAAGCATCCTTTATCAAATAAACAAATGTGTGTACCCAACAATTTTTCTATTAGAAATAGAAAAGAAGATGTAATTTACAATATGTACTCATATCATGTATGAACACGAGACGAACCAAAGAAAAATCCCAAATAACTGCGCGCACGAGTACATGGCCTCAGAAGAAGTAGCCGAAGACGAGCGCGGTCAGGGACGCCATGGCGACAGCCGGGGCAGCAGCCGACGCGCCAGAGGCAGGCGCGGGAGCTGGTCCATCGGCCGCGGAGACCGTGCCGACCATGATGGCGGCGGCTGCCGCCACGGCGAGGATCCTGAGCTTCAGAGTAACCGCCATTTGCTTCCTCGACGGATGCTGCTGCAATGAACAAGCAAAGATGACTCCGATGCTGGGAGGGAACTGGAGATGTTGTCAGGCTTGTGATCTTGGATGAAGTAGGAGAGATCATTTGGGGGGTTATATATAGCACTAGTACTTGGAGTTAGAGACTTTGGATATTTTCTTTGTTAGATGTAGTGACTTGAGACTTTGGCTTGGAAACAAAGGTTTGTAGCTGTAATCCTTCTGGCCGGCCGCTTCGCTGGCTACTGTTTGGTTAGGGTTAAATTATCAGCTGTTGGAAGAGATAGATGGAGCACTGGCAGTTGTCTTGTTGCCTTTTGGGTCCCCCTTTGTGCTGATTGCTCAACATGTGTTCGGTGGTGTGGTGAGCTGGTTTTCGCATTATGGAACCATGGGATGCTCTGCTGATGGCTTAGCTGGTTACAACTTACAAGTCACAATTTTTTATCTTGTTTTGTTTTTAGCTGACTTTGTGGCTCCTGCTGCGACTAATCAAAGGAAATGAACGACTCTGTCAAGGGGACAAAAAAATGCTACTCGCCATTGTAAGTAGACAACACGGTAAAAAAATATTGCTAGTAAACCAGCAATATTGCACATACCTTGTTGAACAAGTTAAAATGACCAAAACCCAGGTCCACCATATGAGCTGGGCTCAAACCTTATAATACACCCCTGTATCATTGCAATTACAAGTATGCACACATTGATTTTCTACAGGGGAAAGTGCAAGCATCAAAAACATTGCACTGCCCTTCCATCAGTTCAGTCGCATGATATGTACAAACCTTTTTCCATCGCTACATTCTTTTTATGTCAGCAGGAGAGCTGCTAAGATTCCATTGATCTCGGCCAGGATGGCCAAGCACAACTGCAAAACCGAACAAAAGAGAAACGGAAGGGGAAGACAAAAGGTAGACACTGGATGCCTACACCATGAGGAACAACCTTTTCTGTACAAACACTGGTGCAAACGCACTCAGCCAGGATCAAAGAGAATGGAGCCACCAGGTTGGTTCCAGTGGGTGGCCTCGTCTGTGATGACGGAGATGGCTTGAGACGGGGAGCAGATTCCGCTCTCCAGATTTCCCAGCAAACAAGATGCCATAAGCTTCAGGCAATGCATTCATAAAATATGTACAAGCCTGCTCGGTGATTTCCTCAAAGAAATAGGAGGAACTGCGTGCACACTCATCGTGTCCTCTTGCCAGGTTATGCTCTCCAAAAATGATCTCTTGCCAGTTGTAATCTCTGAGTTGATTGATGATGGAATAATCGCCTTCATACGCCACAGCGCATCACAGGTCATGATTTGATACCATATCAAAAGACACAAAGCAACCACAGGCCCATCTGATAGAGACCAGAAAGCAACATGACCTGATTCAATCCAAGTTCCGGAGACACCACAAAAGAGACCAAAGGCGAATTAATTTCATCAAACCAAATAGAAAACGTACGCAGTAAGGCATGTGATTTATGTGGTAGATCAAACGTGGCATCAGAGAAGCATATTGTGGCATTAACGGTAGATTAAATGTTGCTTCAGAGAAGTCAGAACTAACCCAGCTTTATGATGGCAGTGGCTATTGGTCTTGACAAAAGATGAAAAATGTGATTTCCTGGGTACTGGGAAGTGGCATTCACCATCAAGGCTCTCGCTGGAAAGGCTGAAGAGAACCCCAAGTTTTTCCAACCTTTACTTTAGCACGTAAAGGTACTGGGCAAGAAACAAACAGCAATTCAGTTTTCAGCTTTGAGATGAAAATCAACCGATACCATTCAGTTCAGCATAAAAACGATACCCAAGAGTGAAGCTGCAGTTTCCATGCTTATCTGTAGCAGATTTACAGCCTCTGCTACCATAGACGGGTCAACTTCAAGCACAAGTTCATCATGCACCTACAAAACGCAAAACATAACTCTAAGCTATCTATATTTAAAAAATAGATAAACAGAAAACAAGAAAAATGGGTGATGACCATGTTGTAAAATACCTGCAAAAGAAGGTGACACCGCCCTCTGATTTGTGAAAAGTTATGCATAAGCCCATCCATGGAATCAACTGTGTTACTCCCATTAGTAATTACAGAATGAACCTTAAGCATAGCCACCTTGATAATATCAGCAGCAGAACCCTGCATATAATAATGCATTAATACAATGAAACTAGCAACAAAAGCAGGACAAATGTTTGCTAACCTGGCAAATAGAATTAACTGCTTGTCTCTGTGCTTGAGCTTTCTCTCTGCTATTTCCAGCGGTAATTTTTGAAAGAAAACGTCTCCGTCCCATCAAGGTCTCAATATATCTGTAAGATATTATAATTTTGAAGTTACCTTGAGTAAGCTTTGATGCAGTGGTACTAAAAAAAAGTGGAGTGGAGAATACATATTCCATAATAGGGTGACGATGCATGTGAATGCGGATATATGTTGAAACAGTTCATTTGTCATTGGTGTTGGATAGAACCAGGGGTCAGAATACCAGCAGCCAGTACCACTGGATTGCTGCCGGTTTTCTCCTAAACAAATCGGTCATTCCTTCAAAATGTTCAAAAATGCCCTATCATGGTGTATCGTGTCAGACTACCCTATCTTTGAGATAAGAAATGGTATACTGAATATAAGATAGACAATAATGAGATTTAATATATGTATGGAAAGGGGTTAGCATAAGAATTAAGAACATGTAATATCAGATGACTTCAAGGAACCTTTGAAGTTTATATTTAAAATATCAACCAAAGTTATCATGGAGACTTCTCAATTTTTCCCTCGATAGTATGCTAATGTTGGAGAAACAATCAAGAGATACATGTGAATGATTAATAGACATGTTTGGACTAATATTATTTTCATAGACCTAATGAACAATTCCGAACTAGCATCAAGGAAGAAAAGAAACAAATTAGAAATTACGAGGAGAAATGGCTACTGAAAAGAAAACTCACCCTTTTTGCCGACATGATGCCACAGCTTGTTGTAGCCACGAAGAAACGCCTGGAAAGAATCTCTTGAAACTCTGAATTTTCTGTGCAGCTTCCGCTGGGCTGCATTCAAGTTGTTCTGCAAGGGAGTTGGCGCCCATTCCATAAAGTATGCCATAAATAAATCTCTTTGTGTTATCTCGGTCCTTAGAAGAGACCAAAGACTCTTCTTTTCCACTCCATCTTGAGGCAATCATAGTAAACACATCAACATCCGGTTTACTTAGAAGCTCGATCAATACAGGATCTTTAGAAAAATGCGCCATAAAACGCAGCTCTATCTGGGAGTAATCGGCAGTTACCAATAACCAGTTGTCCTATTAAAAGAAAGAGAGAGGCCATGAAATTATCATCATAGCTGTTTTAGGAATATTCAAAAGGCAAACAAAGGTTGAAATGAGCAATACTTGAGTGGGAACAAAAAATTCACGGGCATTGATTTCATGATGATCAACCATTGACATGCTTGTGAAATCTTTATCATTCTTTCCTGTTGTGAAATCCACCACGTGCTCAACACTCTGCAAATAATAATTCAGACAGTTATTGGTAACTATATATGAATATAAAACCAAATGAAACATAAGGATGAAAGGTGAATAACCTGGAGATTTGGCTCTTCCATTGATAGACGGCCAGTAGCAGTTGATGTCTGAAGCCAATTTCCATGTATGATGTACCTTTGGGATTGGATGCACAACTTAGCCCGTGAACAGATGGACCCCAATGTGCCATTCAACAGTTTGGCCAATGTTCTATGTTCCTTAATTACTGAGACGATTGGGTGTAGATCCCTGAAGAAAAAAGAAGAAAATACACTATTTAAAAAAAAAACTAAATAAGGTCCTCACAAATTACTGATCAACTACTTGACAAAAATACTGATCTACTCCTCTGTATCAAAATATATGGCGATTTGAACTCGCCATGTATTTTGATACAGAGGTAGTAAGTGACAAGTTCAGCTAGAGCTATTCTAGTCTACATTTGCCATGACTTTGTTGTCAACAGTTGAGTAGCTGAATGTTGAAGAAAGATTGAGGAAACAAGGACAAAGTGCCAAAAAATCAAATAGATGTCATAGACAATAAAAGAAGATTCTCCCTGACAAGCTTACAGACGTTTGTGCTCAGAGTGGCTTGTCTGAGCATAAGCATCTTCAAATTCTTGAGATTGCTCTGCTGATGCCCTGATATTGCATGGCATCTCATAGAGTGTCTTTGTGGAAAGAAGCTCAGTTATTCCAGTTTTCTCCATTTTTATTGTGTGGTATGTGTTTCTTGCACCTCACGAGCACACTAGTCTGACAGTGACAGCTCAATTGGTTGAACTGTTTTTTAGAAGATGTGCTGAGCATAAAGATATCGCTGTTGACCGACTGGTGCCGATTTCTAAGATGTTCACTTAGAAGGTGCATGACGTGGACCTAGGTGGAACTCGAATGAACGGAGCGGCAAATAGGGGAAGGGAAGCTTGGTGAGATGACAGCGATGGTTTATCATGACCTGTATATATTTGAGAGAGAGAGAGAGATGCTCCCTAACAATTGGCAACACGTATGTAATTTGAATTAATAGTGTAAATCATGTAAAATCCTCTGAGGTTATGACTAATGTCTTAGCCTGAACAGATTTAGAAATTTGTTTCAGACTGATAAAAGAATCAACAGATTAACAGTTACTCCCTCTGTAAAGAAATCTAAACGCTCTTATATTTCTTTGCAGGGAGTACTAAGCATGAAAAATGTTCACCTCCCAAACAACGAGGAAATAATAAACATTACCTTAGATTGTCTAGACACTGCTTGTCAGTGCTAGGATGCAACTTCCCTTTCTCGCACCCTTTTGGGACTGGCAGTTTTAAGTGAGTAAAAAGAATGTCAGCGACGTCAGCATTTGCATTTAGTGAGAAACTCTTGCCCGCTAATTTGTATGCTTCTTTGTCTAGCTCCTTCAGCTTTGTTATTATAATATGCCTCGCACGGAGACATGCATCCATGTCAGCACCAATTCCCCATAATTCCATATCAGCAAGCACATTTACCTATCCATAAATATATCATTAGTACTAAAACATTTATGTTCTAATGAGGTATTAAAGCATTCCGTAACAATTTGCATTAGGCAAAGGTGCAGAATATACCAATGGACCCTCAACTGTTTCAATCAAATCACTTAGATTTTGAGAAACAAGCAACTTCATCAAAACAGAACCCAGTGCTCTTGTCTGCGCAGCACGCCTACAGCAACCATTGTGAGCTGCTTTGTGCATCTGATTCCTCCATCTGCCATCCCGATTTGCTGCCGCTGCAGCCTCACTAGGTAGCCGTCTCTTCACTAACTATTTATCAGAAATAAGTCAGAATTTAGACGGCAGAAAAACATTTGAAATGGTTGGGTGTTGGAGAAGTTGAAAGAAATCAGTTTGTTTGTTTTTTGGAAAAATGTATTATAAAAGAAATTGCGGATCACAAAATAAAATACTGTACCTTCTCAAGGTTTGGCACTGTTTTGCTTTCCTCATCTGGCCAGAGAATCCATGCCACCAAGCATATGTCCAACCCATTATAGACAGAGATTGGTGGTAATAACACATATGTGGTGTCTAGGACTTCAATATTGTTCAATGTTTTAGGGTTGAGGTGAAGCCTAGCAAGCCGTTGACAAGAAATACAGGGAGATTTAAGTGCCTGAATCTGAATCTTCAAATTCCATGTCGTTTTCTTGACACTCTTTTGCTGCATAATGCCAACTATTCTACTCCATCTTCTCCTAAATCCTTCCCACAGTTCAACAGAATCATTGTTGCCAGTTGGGGTTAGGTCTTTCGGGAAATTGCAGTAGTAGACGGGTGAATTTTCCCAGCAAACAGCTAACCCAAGAATTTCAAAAATGGTCAAAGATAGTTTACTTGATCTCTTAACAAAATGAAGATCAAAAGAAAATTCATTAACAGAAGACCATTGATCAAGGAAACCATCGAACCCTCCAGGGAAGTTATGTGCATTGACAGGACCTCTGTCAGCCACATTTCTGCTGGGCGTCGTCGATAAAGGTGATGCTTCTTGCATACTAGCAATGTTGACACTGTTTGCTATTCCTTGGCTCTCTTTAATATGAATGGAAGAAACAGGGTGCAGATCCTCCTCTACAATCACTGTAGAAGCCCTTTGAGCAACATAATCAGAGCAGATGTTTCTTTCATCACCAACACGTGCTCCTAAAACTGACTCTTGGCACTTAGCATGACCTGCACCAGGAAATACCATGACATCTCGAGGTGGAGAGTCCTCCTCACTAGCTGGGAGCAGAGGTGTGGTAAACTGAGGAACTTCTACCCCAAGTGATTTGAAAGCTGAGAATGCTGCTACTCTGGCTGCTTCTGCCTCCTCAAGAACAATTCTACGAGCTCCATTTTTTATTTTCTTGGCTATACCAAATTGCATTCGCCGTAACCCAGAATCATCTAATCAATTGAATAAAATGACATAAGAGAAGGCAAATGCACAAAATTAATAACCAAATGATGGATATAAAAGAATGACCAAAAAGCAACTACGTAACCACTGATGGAAAACAGAAGCAGATGGAGCAAGTGAATCCTAATATGGAATACTTAACAGCACATTTGAACTATGTGCACTTGTGCGGGCCTCTCCAAAAGGCAAAAAGGTCCTTTGTTCCATAATAATTTGTGAGTTCCACTACTACCGCTGCTGCTGATTTAATACTACTGCTATTGCTGCTATTACCAACAACAGCACCACTTACCAGTACTACACTACTGCTGCTTACATAAGACCCGGTAAGCTACATTAAAAGGTACATTAAACATATTAGAAGGCAAAAGCTCAAGTATAGATGGAGCACCGACCTTGACCAGACCAAGAATTTTCGAAAAGAGCTTTTGCGATTTCAGGAATAGATGCTTCAGCAATGGTAACAGGGGTACGCAAACCAGAGTTATAAAGAGCCCTTGCACGTGAGCCCTGCATCCATGATACATACAATGACTCAATAAGGTAAGAATATGCAAGTCGCAAGTGGCAGCACTTCGATAAGTCATCTAATAGTGACATGACAAACCTTGACGAATGGAATTGTTGTAAGTTCTGCGATCTCTGCCCTAACTCCAAACGAGACACGGTTCTGGAACTTGGCAACAAGACCTTCTAAATCCTGCCAACCAAGTCTCTGACAGAAGGCAGAAACCATTGAAGCAAACCTGCCAGCATTTTCCTGCAAGGCTTGAATCGTACCTCTGGCAACTTTAAATGATTCACAAACATCTGTGACAGGAATCTCCTGAAAGATTGAAAAAATTAAATGCATTAAAACTTCATATATTGATCACACTATATATGTAAATGCAAAAAGACACCAAAACATTAAAGCCATATCACTTGGCCAGCACTCCCTCCCTTTCAGTTTATAAGGCACACTCGTATTCCAAGATCATCAGCTTAACCAACAAAGTATGTACTATATAGTACGCAAAGTATACTATATAACTCATAATTCGTCGGTCAAATTGATGATCTAGAAATATGTGTGTGCCTTATAAACAAGAAAGAGAGGGAATACAATAGATCAATGTCAGGAATAGTAAGTTATCTGGTAAATAAGCAACTAGAGGTTGAATTATACCTGAGCCAGCCTTGATATCATCAGCGCCACATAAAAGCGCTTAGATACTCTAAGCGACTGGTCATTAATAAGAGTGTTTGCACCAGAACCTCCACTAGTGTTTTTCTTGGGCCTTCCACGAATAGGCATTGCTGCCCCATGAGCCATGTGCATCAAGAAAGGTTCTGTTACTCCAACCCGGTTGCCAACTGACTGCATTCAAGATTACCAAAAAAATTAACAATCCAAAAATGAAATAGAAGTGCACTACGTGAAAATGAATTGCTAGTGTACAAATGTTTGATTTTGACATAGTTTGCACCAATGTCGTTATCACGGCAAGGTTGCTATTTGATCGACTCTATAAAACAATCCTGCTAGTTTCCTCCTTCTAAATGGGCAAATACTGATATTATATGATATGGAAAACCAATCTGCCTACAAAGAAAAAGAGCTCCGCCAATATTTCCTAATTGATTGAAGGGATTAATGTACAACTTCTCAATCCCAACCATACCTGATCCTGACCCTAATACAGAAAACTGTAATGCAAATGTCAGGACTCGGGAAATGATAGCAGAATTGTGATGGACCAGGCATTAGATGGCTGCTTGGCTGGTGAAAAATGCGGCGAGATCAGGTGATCCGTCACAAGGTGTGATGTGATGGCACTGAGCTGCAGAAGCAGGCGGAGACGTGGGGATAGCGGGCTGGGGGTGGGCGGTGCATGTAGGGGGCAGCAGCCTCAGATGGCAATGAAGGCCAACTGCATAGGGCAAGGTAGCTTAGGTGAGCCGTTGTGTGTGGTGTTTTAATGTCATGGGCAACGAGACCATCCAGCCAACAGCGGTTCAGGTGTTGCAGATGGCACAGAGGCTGTTTCACAATCCACCTTGGCCAAAGTTGGGGAGCCCAAGATCCTCTCCTCCCAAAGCGAATCTTGCTTCTCTCTCTTGAAGGTGTTGATGGCTGCTGCGGGGAGGTGTGGTTTTCGTGCCACAGTACGGAGATATTGTTTTTGTTACTTCAATGGCAGTGTATAAGCATTCAGAATTTCAGGTAGTAGCAGACTTGCAAAAATTATCTTGGTGTCCAATGAAAACAAGTATAATTTGAAAATAGTACACACGATCAAATTAAATGTCAGAAAACAAGTTTTGCAGATGCAACAGAAGACGTGTACCTGCTCAAGAGAAGACAGTTGCATGAACCTCTCGTAGTATAATTCCCAGTCAGGTTCAACTTCTACATTTATGGGGGTTACCAAGTAGACTAAATGCAAATCAGATGCCAGAACAAAACCTTCTCTTGCCCTTGAAAGATCATCAAGCACAACCTGTAGTCATAAACAATGGTTGGTACAGCCTAATGAAAAATAAAGAAAACATACAAGAGAAAGTAACCTACCAGTGATTCCTCAGGATTGAGAGAACTGCCAAAAGATGCTCGCCCAAGTGGAGTGGTGGAGTATATTTTGGTGTCATTGTTCCACTCAACAAACCTTTTATGGCATAACCAACGAAGGGAGTCTTGAGCAGACTTTACGACATCGTCAAAAGATTTGGTGGAGTTAAGCAGCGTACACCTCACATATCGATGAATATCACTTGCAGTTTGCACGATCCCGCCAGCAACAACCTCCATAATTGCATGAGTCATTCCATTTTTGTCTTCTGAGAGGCATGACTGCAAGGGGGGACAATCACTTCTAACAATACCTGTTATCCTCTTAACCTCTTCAGGCCTACATACAAGTATCTGTATTTTCAAACATATGTATCAGAAGAAACCTTGTAATTTGGCCACAGGCCAAAAAGTAAGAATTATTTCCCAGTACATAAATAAATCGTTACAAACTTAAAATGCCAATGTAGGTTGTATAGCTTACACTCTCTCCTTTTGTGTCGATTCCAGTTCGACCAGCACGACCAGCCATCTGTCTATAGCGAGTCCCATCAATGAAATCACGACCTATCCTAGGTTGCCTGAATATAACTCGTCTGGCAGGCAAGTTTACTCCAGCAGCTAAAGTTGATGTGGCAGTCAAAACTCGGACAAGACCTTTACGGTAGCATGTTTCCACAATGTCTCTCTCCTCAACCTGGCAAAAGAGTAGGTTGTAACAGTCACGAAAGACAGAACAGAGGCATGTATTATGAACTTGATGATCTGAAAACTGAAGGAGAAAAGGCATCATGAAAGTCAAAAGAGCAACATTTCCAAAATGCCTCTCTCATTAACCTGAAACATAGCAGGCTGTAACAGTCACTAAAGACAGAACGAGACATAGATTATGAAGGTGCATTCTCATCATGATGATAAAAAAATATGTACTTGCATGTGAAACTTGAAAGAGAGAAGTTGTCATGAAATCAAAAGAGCAACGTTTTTCTCCACAAGAAAAAAAATCAATGTTTTCACTGTCATATAGAAATACTCAAACAGCATCCTACTAAACCGCAGTAAAAACGGGCATTCAGATATTTGATGCAACTTGCAAATGCCGCAGCAGCAGTAACAGCAAAAGAATGGTGTCAAATTAAACATTCAGACATAAATTATATTGTCAAATGATGAAGGTAGAATGTAGAGTAAAAATATATCACCGTGAGACCAGCATGGTGGTATGCAACACCAAATGGAAGGGTTTCTTCCAATACAGGATCTAACCCAGCAGGACACCTCTTCAAGGCTTCAACTGCAGATGCAGCATCTCGGAACTCTGAGCCAACATCTTTTGAACTAACATTAGCTACTTTCAAGTACTTCGCAATATGCTTTGCAGTTGATTCACAGCCTTTTCGGCTGGAGCAAAACAAAAGAACAGAATGGCCCTCCAGAACAACCTGAAGGGGCAAAATGAGTGGATTATGCATTTATGTTACGAACTAGAGTAGGGAACTGAGAATGGCTGGTGAAAGGACAGACCCAGTGCATAGAAGCTCCCACACAAGGTGGGGTCTGGGGAGGGATTATAGGAACCTAGTCTTACCCCTGCAAAGTGCAATGCAGAGAGGCTGGTTCGAACCCAGGACCTCTTGGCACAAGTGGGGAGGACTTCACCACTGCGCCAGGCCTGCCCTCTGAGAATGGCTGGTGAGTGTATATTAAATTTACCTCATTGCACAACTCAACAATATGGTCTGGATCCTTACCACCAATATCAGCTATTTTGGGAAGTACGCATACAATGTTCATGTCTTTGTCAAATATTTTATTACCAACTTTGATAAACTCCTCCAATGGGACGGGTCGAAAGGCAGTTTGATAAAGTGCGGCCTGGTGTTGATCAGAGAGCCATCAATTATCGAAAAGTTTGCAATGGAGTATAATATCACTTCATACAGGAACAATGATAGACATTCAAACTTTCCTATGGCTTCGCAAAAAACATGCCTTGTAGTGTTGTACAAATCCTCATAAATTGGGTTCTGGATGCTAGAAACAAATTAAGTTGAATAACAAGTAGTGACCAAATCCCGTAGTGCAGCAAGTTACAATGAAGTTGATCACAGGGCTAGCTTGTAGGCTCCATGACAACAGTCATATAGTTTGGTGATTGAACATTTTCTTGAACAACTGTTCCAAGGACCAACACATAGTAGGCACTGAATAAATTTTAGTTGACTACTGATTATTAAAAATAACGTATGCATCAACTCTACAACAACAACAACAACAACAACAACAACAACAAAGCCTTTTAGTCCCAAACAAGTTGAGGTAGACTAGAGTTGAAACCCACAAGACCTCGAAACCTCAACTCTATTTGCAGAAATTCTGCTACTTTATTATATTTGGGATGTAACGTGCACCGCATATCCACTGTCTGCTAGGCCGCCACCTAGGCACTAGCTCCCGTTTACCTAGCCCCGAACGCTTTTTAGAGAAACGAATCATACAAGCAATTTCTCTATTACTATGGTGAAAGAACTCCAATCATAGAGTTAAACATTTTTGGATAGTTACACGGCATGCCTGTTTAAGGTAGACAACAACATTGACTAAAAAGTAGATATGAATGACAGCGGCAATAGAGTTCTTACTTGAAGCCAGTCAGCTACAGCTGCAACATTGGGCATAGTAGCACTCATACCGATAATCTGTAATCCATGAGTGGTACCCGCCTTCCCACTGCTAGAACCTGAAGTTTCTCCACTAGATGACTCTGAATTTCCTTCACCAGCGGCATACCGAAGTTTTGTGAGCATCAGCTCCAAAAGGTACCCTCTGTGCTGGTCACCAACCTATAACACAGTTGTATATACATTCGAGAAACATCAGGTGTGTAAACAGGAAAAACTGTACATGCTCTTCAACGATGAGGAAGGAGGGTATAACTACTTCAGAAGTTCAAACGACAAGAGGGGACTGGATGTAAAGATAAAGATATCCTTCATATCATAATGGCTGATTTAAAGGCAGTTCTATTTTATATTGTTGGAGTGTAGGATACTTTAACAAAGTGTATTCCCTTCTTCAGAGACAAAAATAGGGTTACGCATATGTGCTTGTAATTGTGAGTTCAAGGGTTTTCCATACGTTATCTCACCATTAAATTGTGAATTACTTAGATACAATTGCATGCCTATTATTAATAGTGCTAGTGTATTATAACTTTTAAGTATACAATCATACATGAGTTCAAATGTACAAGTCAAAAAACCCAGGAATTCTGGACATGATTATTGTCATGTGAGTAAACATAAAAGACAAAGGTGAACCAAAAGATAGAGATCTTGAGAAGCACAATGGTTTAGATGAACGTACCATATGAAGCTCATCTATTACAATTATACCAAGCTCAGAAAGGCGGCCATCCTCCAGCAACTTGTTTACCAAAGAATTTGCCTTCTCTATGGTACATACAGCAACTGATGTATCTTTAGGAAGCGATCCTCCCCCCTGGTTTCCATAGTAGCTACGGACATGCTTACCCAGTGGCGCAAGAAGCTGCTCGAGATGTTCAGCCTGCAAGAAAAAGTTGAATAGTCAATAATCATAGAGTCCAAAAAAATACATGAGTAATGAACAGTACAAATATCGCTGAGCTCACTACAAATATGTACCTTTTCAGCACATAATGAAACATACGGAAGGACTAGAATTGCTATCTTTTGACTGGACAATATCCGTCTCAACATCAGAACTTCAGCAACAAAACTTTTACCAGCACTGCAACATAAGAACAGCATAAGGCACACTAGTATATTTAAGAAGTTACATGGAATATGAACTGTTCTCACTTAATACTATTCTTGGACCATAGAGAAGTACATATTTTAGAACAATGGAATCAAAAATCTACAGAAAAGCAACAAAACAGGCTGAATCATTGGGTACTGAGACTAATCAACAGAACAAAAAAAAACACATGTAAACCTCCAAGTACCTCGTAGATGCGCAATATACAAGATTGCGATTCTCCAAGACACCATCTACAAGCAAACATTCCACCTGCAATAAACATAGAACGTAAATGAATAAAAGATAAGTAATCAAAAAGTTAGTATGGTTAAAGGACTTGCAACTGATAATCAGTGAGCAAGAGTACCACGGGTATATTAACCCTAGTACCCAACCAGGCACAGAAAGAGCAAATCAACACCTGTGACACTGAACCCTAACCGCAATTTAGGGATTATGATAGTTTGCAACTTTGGATATTTCTTTTTGGAGCTACCCTTTAGATTTCCTATTAAACGGTATTATCGTTCAGGTTCTAGAGCCAATATATAAGGAACCCATTAATTGCTTATGATGGTACAAGATACTTCATAAGAAAAAATCGGATCTTTGGACAAGCAGAAGACAGATAGTTTAAGTTAAAATAATTTGTTCTCCATCAGTGGGCAGCACTTGGTTTTTGGTGTAACATAATGGTCAAATACTCAAATAATATATAAACTCAATGAAATATATAGCCATTAGAGTGCACAAACACACCAATACAAAAAAACATGCAAAATTCTGACATATATGTACTGTGCTCCAGAATAAACAAGGAAAAGCATGTATCTAAGAGAGCACTGCACTGCTTCTCCATATGAATCTTTTGCATAGACCATATAGTAGAGAAGCAGTTCGTGTCATATGCACCACTTAGTGCATAGAATGTGGAGGAAATAGGTAGTTTGCAACTTTGCATGTGATATGAGGAGCATAAGTTATGAGTTACGACAGAAGTTCTTAAGACAATTTTATCAACATGATTGAACTAACGGTATAGTCACACAATTTTACTAACCAAGAGCAGAGTACTGGAAACGATTAGCCAGTGTACATAATAATGCTTGATAGGGGCAGGAATTTTATGTTGAACTCCTGGCAGGAGAATGTATCTGGCCTTTGATTAAAGAAACAAACAGTCGAAGCTAACCTGCCATGGATATAGCTGTGGAATGCCTTTTTTCATGTATATAGCACAAAGCTCATGAGGGAGCCAGCTTGAGAGCTTGGAGTGATCCTTTAGAGGAACAGAGCTGGTAGGAGTGCAAGCTTCCACTCTTTGAGAAGCAAACTTACTCTTGGAATCTCTGTTAGGCTTGCAAGAATTTGAATTTGCAGCAAGCGATTTAATCTCACCATGGGTCGGTTGATTGAGGTCACTCTTAATCATACAAGAACCTCTGCCGCCCGCATCAATTGAATGACCCATCCCTGCTGTTTTTGACTTGAACAGACCTTCACCAGGAATCATGACCGGAGAATCGTTGTCTGGATTAGAAGTAATTGCCTTCATGTTATTTACAGAATGCATGAGGTTTTCCGTTCTATGAAAGCTACTGTCCTTCGGTCGACCCTGGTTCACTTGTGCACTTCCAGGAACAGTGTCACCTTTTTCTTTACCTTCCAGGCCTGAAACTTGAATTGCATCCTCATGAAAGAAGTCCAAATGCTTCACAGGCAAAGGAGAGTTGTTCTTATGCTGTCTATTCGCTGCCGCTAATTCTATTGCATTTGAGAACGTGTCTATCTGCTTCATAGGATTGCTGCCTACTGTATTTTCACAGTTAAATTCCTCATTTCCTGATCTAGGAAGAGTCTTAGAACCCAGTGCAACTGCACAGGACGACTTGTCCTCAGCCGCATCGCAGTGTCGCCTTCGAGGACCCTTACCAGCCATAGCAGAGACGTCATCAGCAAATTCCATTGCAGCATTCCAGAAGTCCTCCCCTGGTGATATCAGGGAGGATGCAGATTTTGGGGTCTCTCCAGGTGCTGCAGAAAACCCAGCCATTTTCTGCGCAGCATATGGGGTAAAGCTGGACCTTTGCAAGGCCGCAAATCCCTCACCGCTTAGATTTGGCCCCTCGTGTAACCCCTGCAAAAAGAACAGCTTCGCATATCACCAAAAGCTACTAAAACATAGAATTTTCACAAACAGCTTCGAAATTTGATGGTTCTTTGGATCCACCATACCTCAAGGTGTTCTGAAGCACCATGATTACTGACGCATCTGAAGGGCATGTTATCGCCTGAATCCTGTGGTGCATAAAACTGTCAGTTACAGCTCTTCCTGCATCACCTTCAGAGAAAAATCGTTGGCCTTACCTTAACCCTTGCAACTTCGGCAGCACCACAACGAGAAACGCATTGCTTCTTGGCAGATCTATCGCCGCAGGGAGCCAAGAAGGAGTTGACCGCGCTCCTCTTCTGCTGCTTGTCTGGTTCGCCCTTGCCAGCATCAGGCATCATAACAGACGGGATATCGCTGCAACAGGGACGATAACAACCTGAACTTCGCAAGACAGTAATGGTTCTTGGCACCGAAACAACAAAGAATGGGCACCCTGCGGCAATGGGGACAAGACAGATTCTTGGCACCAAAACGACACGAATCGCTCACCTGCAGTAATGGGACAGGAACTCCATGGTGAACCGCTTCATCTCCAGGTCGTCCCCGTAGTCCGGCGCCTCCGCCGCCGCCGCGGAATCGCCCGCGTCGACATTCATCGCCGCGGCGGAATTGGCGATGTCGGCGTTCATGGACGCCGCGAGGCTCCTCCGGGCGCCTGAGGGGGAGCCGGCCAGGGCCGCCGACGAAGCCGCCGCCGCCGCGGCCGCGGCGGGAGGGGACCGGACCAGGTACCCCGCCAGGGAACCCTTGGCGGCCCCGGGGCTCCCATGCTGCGACGAGGGCCGCCGCTTCTTGACCGCGAAGAACTGGGGAGGGGCGGATCCGGCAGGGGCTTAGGGCCTGGAGGCGGGAGACGGTAGGGAAGAGCTAGGTTTAGGGGTTTACCTGGTCGACGTGAACTCGGGAGGAGCCCGACGCCATTGCGGGAGGGGGGCGGCAGGGCAGCGGCGGCGGTGCGGTTTTGGTTTGAAACTGGGGCAGGGGCGAGCGATACAGGTGGGATGTGTGCTCTGTTCTTTTTGGTGCTCCCAGGGGTGAGGAACGCATTCCCCTGCCAATGTGATCCACTAGCATACATCTGTTTGACTTTTGTTTTAAGAACATCCGGTTGTAGGAGTATTACATCGGGCACTTATCACAACCGACAAGTCTTCATGCACATGCCCCTAAGGAGCAATGCCCCGGAGCCGTAGTCGTCGTCGTCGCCGTTAAACTCTTGAATCGATTTGAAAAACCTGGCATCAAATCTCGTCCTCGCCTACGAACAAAGAGAAACCCTAACATCACCACGCCGAGAAGCCGGCAGGAATCTACGTCATAGGTCCGTCGAATCCGTCCCAACGGATGAGCTCAAGGAGGGTCGGAGTCCTAAAGACATATTCGAAGATGAAGCGTTGCATTACGAGGACTAAAAACGTAACATATCTACTAGCCAGAGCCAGGCACCAGGATTCCCCTCCCAACCACCGGTCGCTGGAGCGGGAGGTAGAGGGGAGACAAATTCAGGAGCTCACCGGCAAAGACCGAGTGGAGGCCAAGCTTTGCCCTGATCACCTTGCGAGAGGAAAAAGGAAGATGATCTTCCACTTTACATCTCTTTGACTTTGATAAAACGGTATTGTGGATGTGACCAGATTCTTCTATAAAATTGGCCAAAGTTTATAATGTTTGAGTTAAAGACAACACTAACTAGAGAATACCCCGCGCGTTCTTGAGGAATTGCATGTTAAATTTTTGGGTCCATAACATGAGAACAAAAACTAAAAATACATATGTCTCATTATATTTGATTATATAAAATTATACCGATTTTTATTGAATATAAGTAGAATACTTGAATAGGGAATATTTCCGCTTGCATGGTTAAATTTTGTGGTGGATCTTTTCTTATGCATGATTGCGTGTTGAGGTGGGCCGCATCCCACTCATAATTGTATGGGTGAGGTGGCATGCTTGCATGTTGAGATAAATAAGTTAGCGGGGATGACTCTCTTATGTATATAGTGTAAGCAAAGTGAATAAAATGGATGGAGTACATGTTTGAGTGATAATTGGACAAAATGACACAATTTGTGTTTTCCTCCCTCTTTTTGGTGTATGGGCCCACTTGTTAGTTTTATTTGGATGAAAATACCCCTCCCTCGTTTGTCTTTAAGTTGGCTCGATCCAACCACGTCTTCGTCGGCGAGCTTGCGCGGAGAGAGGAATGACGTCCCCACCTTGTAATGCTTCCTCCGTCCCTGGCGCTTCATTTGTCCCCTTGGTCGCATCGCCGTAGGTCCTCCCATCTCTCCGACAAATTGCGTCGGGCTCACTCGACATCAGAGTAGCCAGGCGAGTTGTTTGTCATCCATTCGATGTTGTCGGCGACACCAGCGACGACGGCGAGCGCGACATGGTGGTGAAGTGGTGTAACCAGGGGAATGTGGTTAGGCAATCATTGTTATTGACGGGTGTTGGTGTCAAAACCGGCGGATCTCGGGTAGGGGGTCCCGAACTGTGTGCCTAAGGATAATGGTAACAGGAGGAGGGGGACACAATGTTTACCCAGGTTCGGGCCCTCTCTATGGAGGTAATACCCTACTTCCTACTTGATTGATCTTGATGAATATGAGTATTACAAGAGTTGATCTACCATGAGATCGTAATGGCTAAACCTTAGAAGTCTAGCCTATGAGGTTATGATTGTTGCTAAACCCTAGAAGTCCAAACCCTCCGTTTATATAAACACCGGGGGGCTAGGGTTGTACAAAGTGGGTTACAGAGAAAGGAATATATATATCCGAATCGCCAAGTTTGCCTTCCACGCAAAGGAGAGTCCCACCTGGACACGGGACGAAGCCTTCTATCTTGTATCTTCATAGTCCAACAGTCCGGCCAACGTATATAATCCGGCTGTCTGAGGACCCCTTAGTCCAGGACTACCTCAATGGGTGTTTGGTTTGCTCGCTGTTGTTGTTGCGTTGTAGGTATTGTACAATGAGTCCGGTGTGCAGATTGTCTTCGGCATTGCAAGGCGGGTTCCTTCTCCGAATACTCCAACATAGTCTTCTGAACACAGGAAACGTGTCCGGCTCTGCAAAATAAGTACCACACGCAACCGTAGAGAGTATAATATTTCACGAGTCTAATCTGCTGACAACTTTTTGTAGCGTGACATCACGCCACTTCCCGGTCTTTATTCGAACCGTTTTTTAGCCTGCCGCTCCATATTTTGAGGTGCGCTTTCACTGGCACGTCTTGTCGAAGTAGAGATCGTGTCCCCTTATCACGGGATTCTCATCAATACAGGTATGGGTAACCCAACCGTGTCATCTGCATGGCGCTTGGGGGATAGGCGGATTTTAAGGCGAGGGGGAGGCGCATGACCTTTTGCTGTCTTTATAAGGGGGTAAGGATTCATCCTCGTTCACCCACGCCTTCTCCTTCCTCTACCCATCCATTCTCGAGCTCCAGCGTCCAAGCTCTCGCCTTCTCCACCCAAAAAAAGCACTCCAACCATGTCCGGATCCGGAGCTGGAGGCAAGTGGATGGCCTCTTCTGTCAAGAAGAAGGACATCAAGGAGCTCCGGGAGGCCGGTTACCTGGCCAAGGAAATCGTTCATCGACTTCTGACCAAGGGACAGATTGTCCCTACCCCAGAGCCCCATGAGAGAGTTGTGTTTCTCACACATTTTGTCTGCGGGCTGGGATTCCCTCTCCACCCGTTTGCTCATGGACTGATGTTTTACTACGGGCTGGACTTCCACGATTTGGCCCCCAACTCTATCCTCAACATCTCGGCATTCATTGTCGTGTGCGAGGCCTTTCTCCGCATCCCACCTCACTTCGGCCTACGGCTGAAGACCCAAGGTGGTCAGCGGCCAACAAGCTGAGTGCGGGGGCGCCATGGTGGGCAGGATGCCCAACGTCACCTGGCCCGAGGGCTCCTTTGTGGAGACGGTAAAGGGGTGGCAGTCGGGGTGGTTCTACATTACCGAGCCACGCGACACCAACTGGGCAGCGGCCCCCGAATTCCGATCTGGAGTCCCGATGAGGCTCACTGTCGGTGTCAAACCGGTGGATCTAGGGTAGGGGGTCCCGAACTATGCGTCTAGGCGGATGGTAACAGGAGACAAGGGACACGATGTTTTTACCCAGGTTCGGGCCCTCTCGATGGAGGTAAAACCCTACTCCTGCTTGATTAATATTGATGATATGGGTAGTACAAGAGTAGATCTACCACGAGATCAGAGAGGCTAAACCCTAGAAGCTAGCCTATGGTAAGATTGTTGTTCGTCCTACGGACTAAAACTCTCCGGTTTATATACACACCAGAGAGGGCTAGGGTTATGCAGAGTCGGTTACAATGGGAGGAGATCTACATATCCGTATCGCCAAGCTTGCCTTCCACGCCAAGGAATGTCCCATCCGAACACGGGACGAAGTCTTCAATCTTGTATCTTCATAGTCCAGGAGTCCGGCCAAAGGTCTTAGTCCGGTCATCCGGACACCCCCTAATCCAGGACTCCCTCAGTAGCCCCTGAACCAGGCTTCAATGACGACAAGTCCGGCGCGCAAATTGTCTTCGGCATTGCAAGGCGGGTTCCTTCTCCGAATACTTCATAGAAGATGTTGAACACAAGGATAGTGTCCGGCTCTGCAAAATAAGTTCCACATACCACCGTAGAGAGAATAATATTTGTACAAATCTAATCTGCTGATGTATTCCACAGCGTGACATCATGCCACGGCCAAGCCTTTATTCGAATAGTTTTACTGTCCCACCTCAGCGTGTATAGCGAGGCGGCTTCCTTGGCACGTCTTGTCAAAGCAGAGATCGTGTCCCCTTATTCCGGGATTCTCATCAATACGGGCGTGGGTAACCCAACCACGCCATTAATCACGGTGCTTGGAAGATAAGCGAGTTTTACTAGGCTGGTGGGGGTACATAGTTTCGTCCGCCCATATAAGGGGATAAGGATCCGCTCTTTCCATTTACGCCTTCTTCCTCCTTTGCTTATCCATCTCCACGCACTCGAGCTCCAGCGCCCAAGTCCGCACTTCCCACCTCAACCTTCTCCAACCATGTCCGGAGCGGGAGGCAGGTGGATGGCTTCCTCCGTCACGGAGGGGCAAATCAAAAAGTTGAGGAAAGTCAGATACTTGTCCAACGACATCACACACCGGCTCCCAGATGAGGGGCACCTCATCCCCACCCCTAGGCCCCATGAGAGGGTGGTGTTTCTCCCCCATTTCCTCCATGGACTGGGCTTCCCACTCCACCCATTTGTCCGGGGGCTCATGTTCTACTACGGCCTGTATTTCCACGATCTGGCCCCAAACTTCATCCTCAACATCTCGGCGTTCATTGTCGTGTGCGAGGTCTTCCTCCGCATCAAGCCTCACTTCGGCTTATGGCTAAAGACCTTCAATGTTAAGCCGAAGGTTGTGGGCGGCCGACAAGCGGAGTGCGGAGGCGCCATGGTGGGCAAGATGCCCAATGTCACATGGCTCGAGGGCTCCTTCGTGGAAACCATCAAAGGGTGGCAATCGGGGTGGTTCTACATCACCGAGCCGTGCGACCCTGAATGGGCGGCGGCCCCCGAATTCTGATCTGGCATCCCCACACGGCTCACCTCTTGGAAAGAGACGGACCTGTCGTGGGGTAATTCGGAAGAGGTGACCGGACTCCAAACCTGCGTCCAAAACCTGGTGGACAAGAAGGTTAAACTTGTCAATGTAGTCTAGGTCATGCTCTTTCGCCGGATCCTCCCGTGTCAACGACGGGCTTTCAACTTGTGGGAGTTCGACCCAGCCCAGCACCAGACTTTGTCCAGGCTCTTTGACACAACACACGAAGACGCCTGGAAGGTGCTATTCAAGGGCTCCGAGGTTTCCCCTCACATTACCGAGGATCACGGATTCTGTGCAAAGCGCCAGGCCAGCGTGGTAAGCTTGTTTTACCCTTTACAGGATACTCGTTTTTCATAGTTTGACTCTATGCGGGATCTAAGCTCCCGCTGTTGGGGAACGTAGTAATTTCAAAAAATTCCTACGCACATGCAAGATCATGGTGATGCATAGCAACGAGAGGGGAGAGTGTATCTACGTACCCTCGTAGACCGAAAGCGGAAGCATTATGACAACACGGTTGATGTAGTCGTACGTCTTCACGATCCGACCGATCCAAGCACCGAACGTACGGCGCCTCCGAGTTCAGCACACGTTCAACTTGATGACGATCCCCGGACTCCGATCCAGCAGGGTGTCGGGGATGAGTTCCGTCAGCACGACGGCGTGGTGACGATCTTGATGTTCTACTGTCGCAGGGCTTCGCCTAAGCACCGCTACAATATTATCGAGGACTATGGTGGAGGGGGGCACCGCACACGGCTAAGAGATCTCAAGGATCAATTGTTGTTGTGCCTAGAGATGCCCCCCTGCCCCCGTATATAAAGGAGCCAGGGGGAGGGGGTCGGCCGGCCAGGAGGGGCGCGCCAGGAGGAGTCCTCCTCTCACCGGGAGTAGGACTCCCCCCCTTCCTTGTTGGAGTAGGAGAGAAGGAAAGAGGGGGAGAGGAGGAAGGAAAGGGGGGCTGCACCCCTTGTCCAATTCGGACCAGAGGGGGGCTGCACGCCTCCTTCCTTTCGGCCTCTCTCCTCTATTCCCGTATGGCCCAATAAGGCCCATATACTCCCCGGGGAATTCCCGTAACTCTCCGGTACTCCAAAAAATACCCGAATGACTCGAAACCTTTCCGAACTCCGAATATAGTCGTCCAATATATCGATCTTTACATCTCGACCATTTCAGGACTCATCGTCATATCCCCGATCTCATCCAGAACTCCGAACTCCTTCGGTACATCAAAACTCATAAACTCATAATATAACTGTCATCGAAACCTTAAGTGTGCGGACCCTACGGGTTCGAGAACAATGTAGACATGACCGAAACACGTTTCCGGTCAATAACCAATAGCGGAACCTGGATGCTCATATTGGCTCCCACATATTCTACAAAGATCTTTATCGGTCAAACCGCATAACAACATACGTTGTTCCCTTTGTCATCGGTATGTTACTTGCCCGAGATTTGATCGTCGGTATCTCAATACCTAGTTCAATCTCGTTACCGAAAAGTCTCTTTACTCATTCTATAATACATCATCCTGCAACTAACTCATTAGTTGCAATGCTTGCAAGGCTTAAGTGATGTGTATTACCGAGAGGGCCCAGAGATACCTCTCCGACAATCGGAGTGACAAATCCTAATCTCGAAATACGCCAACCCAACAAGTACCTTTGGAGACACCTGTAGAGCTCCTTTATAATCACCCAGTTACGTTGTGACGTTTGGTAGCACACAAAGTGTTCCTCCGGTAAACGGGAGTTGCATAATCTCATAGTCATAGGAACATGTATAAATCATGAAGAAAGCAGCAGCAACATACTAAACGATCAAGTGCTAAGGCTAACGGAATGGGTCAAGTCAATCACATCATTCTCCTAATGATGTGATCCCGTTAATCAAATGACAACTCTTTTGTCCATGGCTAGGAAACATAACCATCTTTGATAAACGAGCTAGTCAAGTAGAGGCATACTAGTGACACTATGTTTGTCTATGTATTCACACATGTATTATGTTTCTGGTTAATACAATTCTAGCATGAATAATAAACATTTATCATGATATAAGGAAATAAATAATAACTTTATTATTGACTCTAGGGCATATTTCCTTCAGTCTCCCACTTGCACTAGAGCCAATAATCTAGTTCACATCATCATGTGATTTAACACCAATATTCATATCTGTATATGATTAACACCCATAGTTCACATCATCATGTGACCAACACCCAAAGGGTTTACTAGAGTCAACAATCTAGTTCACATCGCTATGTGATTAACACCCAAAGAGTACTAAGGTATGATCATGTTTTGCTCTTGAGAGAAGTTTAGTCAATGGGTCTGTCACATTCAGAGCTGTATGTATTTTGCAAATGTTCTATGTCTACAATGCTCTGCACGGAGCTACTCTAGCTTATTGCTCCCACTTTCAATATGTATCCAGATTGAGACTTAGAGTCATCTGGATTGGTGTAAAAGCTTGCACGGATGTAACTATTTACGACGGGCTCTTTTATCACCTCCATAATCGAGAAATATTTCCTTAGTCCTTACTAAGGATATTCTTGACCAATGTCCAGTGATCTACTCCTAGATCACTATTGTATTCCCTTACCAAATTCAGAACAAGGTATACAATAGGTCTGGTACATAGCATAGCATACTTTATAGAACCTATGACTGAGGCATAGGGAATGACTTTCATTCTCTTTTCTCTTTTCTGCCGTGGTCGGGATTTGAGTCTTACTCAATTTCACACCTTTGCAACACAGGCAAGAACTCTTTCTTTGACTGTTCCATCTTGAACTACTTCAAAATCTTGTCAAGGTATGTACTAATTGAAAATCTTATCAAGCGTCTCAATAGATCTTGATGCTCAATATGTAAGTAGCTTTACTGAGGTCTTTCTTTGAAAAAATCCTTTCAAACACTCCTTTATGCTTTTCAGAAAATTCTACATTATTTCCGATCAACAATATGTCATTCACATATACTTATCAGAAAGGCTGTAGTGCTCCCACTCACTTTCTTGTAAATACAGGCTTCACCACAAGTCTGTATAAAACTATATGCTTTGATCAACTCATCAAAGTGTATATTCCAACTCCGGGATGCTTGCACCAGTCCATAGATGGATTGCTGGAGCTTGCATAATTTGTTTAGCACCTTTAGGATTGATAAAACCTTCTGGTTGCATCATATACAACCCTTCGTTAATAAATCCATTAAAAATGCAGTTTTGACATCCTTTTGCCAGATTTCATAAAATGTGGCAATTGTTAACATGATTCGGACAGACTTTAAGCATCGATACGAGTGAGGAAAAACTCATCGTAGTCAACATCTTGAACTTTGTCAAAAACCTTTTTCGACAAATCTAGCTTTGTAGATAGTAACACTACTATCAACGTCCGTCTTCCTCTTGAAGATCCATTTATTTTCTATGGCTTGTCGATCATCGGGCAAGTCAATCAAAGTCCACACTTTGTTCTCATATATGGATCCCATCTCAGATTTCATGGCCTTCAAGCCATTTCGCAGAATCTGGGCTCATCATTGCTTCCTCATAGTTCGTAGGTTTATCATGGTCTAGTAACATGACTTCCAGAATAGGATTACCGTACCACACTGGTGCGGATCATACTCTGGAATACCTACGAGGTTCTGTAGTAACTTGATTTGAAGTTTCATGATCATCATCATTAGCTTCCTCGCTAATCGGTGTAGCAATCAGTGGAACTGATTTCTGTGATGAAAAACTTTCCAATTTGGGAGAAGGTACAATTACCTCATCAAGTTCTACTTTCCTCCCACTCACTTCTTTCGAGAGAAATTCCTTCTCTAGAAAGGATCCATTCTTAGCAACGAATGTTTTGCCTTCGGATCTGTGATAGAAGGTGTACCCAACAATTTCCTTTGGGTATTCTATGAAGATGCACTTTCCGAGTTGGGTTCGAGCTTATCAGGTTGAAAACCTTTTTCATATAAGCATCGCAACTCCAAACTTTAAGAAACGACAACTTAGGTTTTTTGTTAAACCATAGTTCATACATTGTCATCTCAACCGATTTAGATGGTGCCCTATTTAAACGTGAATGCAGCTGTCTCTAATGCATAACCCCAAAACAATAGTGGTAAACCGATAAGAGACATCATAGATCGTACCATATCTAGTAAAGTACGATTACGATGTTCGGACACACCATTACATTTTGGTGTTCCAAGTGGCGTGAGTTGCGAAACTATTTCACATTGTTTCAAATGAAGACCAAACTCGTAACTCAAATATTCGTCTCCACGATCAGATCGTAGAAATTTTATTTTTCTTGTTACGATGATTTTCCACTTCACTCTGAAATTCTTTGAACTTTTCAAATGTTTCAGACTTATGTTTCATCAAGTAGATATACCCATATCTGCTCAAATCATTTGTGAAGGCCAGAAAATAACGATACACGCCGCGAGCCTTAACACTCACCGGATCGCATACATCGTTATGTATTATTTCTAATAAGTCAGTAGCTCGTTCCATTGTTTCGGAGAACGGAGTTTTAGTCATCTTGCCCAAAAGGCACGGTTCGCAAGCATCAAATGATTCATAACCAAGTGATTCCGAAAATCCATCTTTATGGAGCTTCTTCATGCGCTTTACACCGATATGACCCAAACGACAGTGCCACAAATAAGTTGCATTATCATTATTAACTTTGCATCTTTTGGCATCAATATTGTTAATATGTGTATCACTACGATCGAGATCCAATAAACTATTTTCATTGGGTGTATGACCATCGAAGGTTTTATTCATGTAAACAAAACAACAATTATTCTTTGACTTTAAATGAATAACAGTATCACAATAAACATGATCAAATCATATTCATGTTCAACGCAAACGCCAAATAACATTTATTTAGGTTTAACACTAATCCCGAAAGTTTAGGGAGTGTGCGATGATGATCATATCAATCTTGGAACCACTTCCAATACACATCGTCACTTCACCCTCAACTAGTCTCTGTTTATTCTGTAACTCCTGTTTCGAGTCACTAATTTTTAGCAACCGAACAAGTATCAAATACTCAAGGGCTACTATAAACACTAGTAAGGTACACATCAATAACCTGTATATCAAATATACCCTTGTTCACTCTGCCATCCTTCTTATCCACCAAATATTCAGGGTATTTCCGTTTCCAGTGACCATTTCCTTTCTAGTGTAAGCACTCAGTTTCAGGCTTTGGTTCAGCTTTGGGATTCTTCGTGGGAGTGACAACTTGCTTGTCATTCTACTTGAAGTTCCCTTTCTTTCCCTTTGCCCTTTTTCTTGAAACTAGTGATCTTGTCAACCATCAACACTTGATGCTCTTTCTTGATTTCTACCTTCGTCGATTTCAACATCAGGAAGAGCTCGGGAATCGTTTTCTTCATCCCTTGCATACTATAGTTCATCACAAAGTTCTACTAACTTGGTGATGGTGACTAGAGAACTTTGTCAATCACTATCTTATCTGGAAGATTAACTCCCACTTGATTCAAGCGATTGTAGTACCCAGATAATCTGAGCACATGCTCACTAGTTGAGTGATTCTCCTCCATCTTTTAGCCATAGAACTTGTTGGAGACTTCATATCTCTCAACTCGGTTATTTGCTTGAAATATTACCTTCAACTCCTGGAACATCTCATATGGTCCATGACGTTCAAAACGTCTTTGAAGTCCCGATTCTAAGCCGTTAAGCATCGTGCACTAAACTATCAAGTAGTCATCATATTGAGCTAGCCAAACGTTCATAACATCTGCATCTACTCCTGCAATAGGTCTGTCACCTAGCGGTGCATCAAGGACATAATTCTTCTGTGCAGCAATGAGGATAAACCTCAGATCACGGACCAAGTCCGCATCATTGCTACTAACATTTTTCAACTTAGTTTTCTCTAGGAACATATCAAAATAAACATATGAAAGCAACAACGCAAGCTATTGATCTACAACATAATTTGCAATATACTACCAAGACTAAGTTCATGATAAATTTAAGTTCAATTAATCATATTACTAAAGAACTCCCACTTAGGCAGACATCTCTCTACTCATCTAAGTGATCACGTGATCCAAATCAACTAAACCATGTCCGATCATCACGTGAGATGGAGTAGTTTTCAATGGTGAACATCACTATGTTGATCATATCTACTATATGATTCACGCTCGACCTTTCGGTCTCTGTGTTCTGAGGCCATATCTGTATATGCTAGGCTCGTCAAGTTTAACCTGGGTATTTCGCGTGTGCAACTGTTTTGCACCCGTTGTATTTGAACGTAGAGCCTATCACACCCGATCATCACGTGGTGTCTCAGCACAAAGAACTTTCACAACGGTGCATACTCAGGGAGAACACTTCTTGATAATTTAGTGAGAGATCATCTTAAAATGCTACCGTCAATCAAAGCAAGATAAGATGCATAAAGGATAAACATCACATGCAATCAATATAAGTGATATGATATGGCCATCATCATCTGGTGCTTGTGATCTCCATCTCTGAAGCACCGTCGTGATCACCATCGTCACCGGCGCGACACCTTGATCTCCATCGTAGCATCATTGTCGTTACACCATCTATTGCTTCTACGACTATCGCTACCGCTTAGTGATAAAGTAAAGCAATTACAGGGCGTTTGCATTTCATACAATAAAGCGACAACCATATGGCTCCTGCCAGTTGCCGATAACTTCGGTTACAAAACATGATCATCTCATACAATAAAATATAGCATCACATCTTGACCATATCACATCACAACATGCTGTGCAAAAACAAGTTAGACGTCCTCTACTTTGTTGTTGCAAATTTTATGTGGCTGATACGGGCTGAGCAAGAACCGTTCTTACCTACGCATCAAAACCACAATGATAGTTCGTCAAGTTAGTGCTGTTTTAGCCTTCGCAAGGACCGGGCGTAGCCACACTCGGTTCAACTAAAGTTGGAGAAACAGATACCCGCTAGTCACCTGTGTGCGAAGCACGGCGGTAAAACCAGTCTCGCGTAAGCGTACGCGTAATGTCGGTCCGGGCCGCTTCATCCAACAATACCGCTGAACCAAAGTATGACATGCTGGTAAGCAGTATGACTTGTATCGCCCACAACTCACTTGTGTTCTACTCGTGCAAATAACATCAACGCATAAAACCTAGGCTCGGATACCACTGTTGGGGAACGTAGTAATTTCAAAAAAATTCCTACGCACACGCAAGATCATGGTGATGCATAGCAATGAGAGGGGAGAGTGTATCTACGTACCCTCGTAGACCGAAAGCGGAAGCGTTATGACAACGCGGTTGATGTAGTCGTATGTCTTCACGATCCGACCGATCCAAGCACCGAACGTACGGCGCCTCCGAGTTCAGCACACGTTCAGCTTGATGACGATCCCCGGACTCCGATCCAGCAGGGTGTCGGGGATGAGTTCCGTCAGCACGACGGCGTGGTGACGATCTTGATGTTCTACTGTCGCAGGGCTTTGTCTAAGCACCGCTACAATATTATCGAGGACTATGGTGGAGGGGGGCACCGCACACGGCTAAGAGATCTCAAGGATCACTTGTTGTTGTGCCTAGACGTGCCTCCTGCCCCCGTATATAAAGGAGCCAGGGGGAGGGGGTCGGCCGGCCAGGAGGGGCGCGCCAGGAGGAGTCCTCCTCCCACCGGGAGTAGGACTCCCCCCCCCCTTCCTTGTTGGAGTAGGAGAGAAGGAAAGAGGGGGAGAGGAGGAAGGAAAGGGGGGCTGCATCCCTTGTCCAATTCGGACCAGAGGGGGGCTGCGCGCCTCCTTCCTTTCGGCCTCTCTCCTCTATTCCCGTATGGCCTAATAAGGCCCATATACTCCCCGGGGAATTCCCGTAACTCTCCGGTACTCCGAAAAATACCCGAATGACTCGGAACCTTTCCGAACTCCGAATATAGTCGTCCAATATATCGATCTTTATGTCTCGACCATTTCGAGACTCCTCGTCATATCCCCGATCTCATCCGGGACTCCGAACTCCTTCGGTACATCAAAACTCATAAACTCATAATATAACTGTCATCAAAACCTTAAGCGTGTGGACCCTACGAGTTCGAGAACAATGTAGACATGACCGAAACACGTTTCCGGTCAATAACCAATAGCGGAACTTAGATGCTCATATTGGCTCCCACATATTCTACGAACATCTTTATCGGTCAAACCGCATAACAACATACGTTGTACCCTTTGTCATCGGTATGTCACTTGCCCGAGATTTGATCGTCGGTATCTCAATACCTAGTTCAATCTCGTTACCGGCAAGTCTATTTACTCGTTCCGTAATACATCATACTACAACTAACTCATTAGTTGCAATGCTTGCAAGGCTTAAGTGATGTGTATTACCGAGAGGGCCCAGAGATACCTCTCTGACAATCAGAGTGACAAATCCTAATCTTGAAATACGCCAACCCAACAAGTACCTTTGGAGACACCTGTAGAGCTCCTTTATAATCACCCAGTTACGTTGTGACGTTTGGTAGCACACAAAGTGTTCCTTCGGTAAACGGGAGTTGCATAATTTCATAGTCATAGGAACATGTATAAGTCATGAAGAAAGCAGTAGCAACATACTAAATGATCAAGTGCTAAGGCTAACGGAATGGGTCAAGTCAATCACATCATTCTCCTAATGATGTGATCCCGTTAATCAAATGACAACTCTTTTGTCCATGACTAGGAAACATAACCATCTTTGATAAACGAGCTAGTCAAGTAGAGGCATACTAGTGACACTATGTTTGTCTATGTATTCACACATGTATTATGTTTCCGGTTAATACAATTCTAGCATGAATAATAAACATTTATCATGATATAAGGAAATAAATAATAACTTTATTATTGCCTCTAGGGCATATTTCCTTCACCCGCTCCTTTGACAGGACTGGAAGATGACGTCCGGACAGATCGACTGTTTGGCTCCTTTTCCCGAAGGCCCAGCGGACGCCCGCTTGGCAAAGCTGCTGGTCCCGGCACCTCACGGGGTGCCGGATAAGAAGGCCAAGAAGAAGGCCACGGGAACTCAAAGGAGCTCCCGGCGCCTGGTGGTGTTGGACTCATCGCCCGACGACCCCAAAGCGCACTCCTCCTCCGAAGACGAGAAGGAGGAAGAAGAAGCCTCTCCCCCACCAACGGGGGAGGAAAGAAAAGGAGGGCCGCCCCAACTGGGGAGGATGGAGGGTCCAAGAAGGGGAAGACCCTTCTTCCGGACTACGCCTCCGATGCCGAAGACGGCGGAGAGGAGTGGCCGTCTAGGGCCAAGCCCCTGGCAACATCGTAAGTATCCGGATACCAGAATAACTCATGGCGTTCCTTTAGTGCACAATATCGTCTAACGCCGAACATAATCATGCAGTCCGCCCAAGGCCCAACTCGACGCTTCGTCGAGCGGATCCCTGGATTCGTCGGATGTGAATAGCCTTTCACTCCCGACCGCTACCTTCCCTCGCCCCACGGACGATGCCGAGGTGGAGTCCCAAAAAGGGACGGGCCCAGAGGAGGTAGCCCCGGAGGCGCCGCAAGGCGACCTTCCGGATTCCAGGCGCAAGGGGGACAAAACCCCAAAGGGCTCTAAGTTCGATCCTGGGCCGGACGCCGCATCGGAACCTTTAGTGGTTCCGGAGTCCGGCAGGCGGCCCCTTCGTAAGAAGGGCAAGCCTACGACGCCGGTGACCTCCGTCCAACCGGAGGCACCGGATAATTTGCTGGAGGTGCTCAACGGCGCCTCCATCGACAAGGAGCACCGCACTGTTATGAGTGCGGTGATCCAGAAGGTTCAGTCCGCCAAAAGCGGGCTGACGGAAGCCTGTGCCAGCCTTCTAACAGGCTTTGAGGTATGTATTTAAAACATGTGAAAATGTTACTGCATAGACAGTAGCCCCTGATGCTCAGTTTGGTGTTCGAAAAGAAAAGCCGGACTAAGGATCTAAAAAGATATACGCAGGAGTCTAACATAAATATGTCAATATGGGAATGCAGGTTGCGCTACTGACCTCTGCCGCACTGACTGCGGAGGTCGATGCATTGAAGCAGAGTCTCGAGCGGTCCGAGAACAAGCTCGGCCTTGCCAAGAAGCAGCTCGAGGACAAGGAAGGTAGGTAGTACCTTATGTAAGTATATATAAAAATACCTGGTTGCAAATAGTGACAGGACCAACGTGAATGTTACAGGGGCCACAACCGAGGTGGCAACCCTGAAGGAAGCGTTGTCCAAGGCCAAAGACAATGCGGCCGTGGAGCACACCGAGCGAGAGAAACAAGAGGCACGGGTGGCGGAGGTGCGGCAAGAGCTCAATGCTCTTGTGAAAAAACACGAGAGTTTAGAGCTTGACTCAAAGACTCGAGAGTCCGAGCTTGCCTCGGCACTTGAAAGCACCAAATCTGCCAAGGCCGAAGCCCAAGAGGCCCTCCAGGAAATCGAGGCGATGAAGAAGATAGCGGCGGGTAAGGCATTCTTTATGCAAAACAAGCATGTGAAAGTGAATTACTTGTTACTTACCCGAATCCGGAGCTCTCCAGGAGCATTCGCAGATCTGCCCCGCAGTGTGTCCGCCGCCGCCGCATTCCACCGGGCCGAGGAAGGGAGCTCGACAGAGAAGGTGTTCTGGTCCCAGTATGCTGAGGCCAGACACCCGGTGCCCCTGAGCGACCAGCTGAAGCAGTTTGTCGAGCTCCATAAGGCAGCCGAACAGGCCATGAAGGGCCTTCTAGGCCGGCTGTGGCCTGGGGAGGCCATGCCTGGGAGCTACTTTGGGCTGGTGAGGCAGCTGGTGGATGCCTGTCCATGGCTTGAAGTCATCAAGTGCTCCGTATGCATCGAAGACGCCCGTAGGGCACTTGCCCGTGCTAAAGTGCACTGGGGCAAGCTGGATGCTGAGAAGCTGGTGATAGATGGGCCACCGAAGGGGAAAGAGCATCGCAAGCCCGAGTTGTATTATGAGGGCATCCTGAAGGGTGCCTGCCTTGTGGCGAATGAGTGTTCCAAGGATGTAATTTTTGAATAAACTCGCTCATGTTATCCTGTGCGCTGAAAACTTGTTCATATGCGCTAAGCAATGCTTTTTTAATTTAAAATATTACCTTCTGTGCGGCCGTTTATAAAATCTGAGAGATGCAAGTCGTCGGCTTCTACCCCCATGCCACGAGTGTTGGGGTGTTCGGGATAAACCTGAGCGCTCTTGTTCCCATTCTTGGGTCCTTCGAGGAAGGTGCTCAGCACAACGAACAAGGCAATCGGACTTATAATGCTTTATCACTCTCACTTAGCCATCGAATTCTATAATTTTAAATTTCGGCGAAGCCCCTAGTATTCGGAAGACCAAGTTCGGGGCGCTATCCACGCCTAGGCCGGACAAAGCCAGCTCCTCGCTCTAAGCGGCATAAGTCTTTAGGGACTCGAAAAACTTCTCGAACAGCGACCGGCTCTCGCCCTATCATGACAGTCAATTTTAGCTTTCTCTACTGAGGTGTTAACCCAGCTCAACTGGGGCACAATCGTAGTAGTTCTCCTAATGCTACCTTAGCCGATATAGCGGAACGTAAGGTACCAAAACATGGGAGCCGGGCAAACCCAACTATTGACCCAAGACATGATTCGGAGCCGATGCATATAATGCTATAAGTTCGGGGTGCCGCACTCGTGAGAGTGTTCGGTCTTCTCACACCGTATTCTGGGGTACTTAAGCCCCTGGTGTATTGGCCGTACCAAAGTGTACGGTTGCATAATGTCATAACTGAACATATTTAAAAAATGAATGCAATAATAGACAAGAGCTATGTTTTGTTTATTAAAGGGCTGCTATGAAAGCAGAACGATACAAATAGTGCGATAAGCAAGAGATGGGATTATTTGACATGTCCCCCTCCAGGGGCAAGTTGCGAGACTTTAAGTAAGACATGTATTTAGCTCGTTATAGAGACCATCTGGACATTCGACGTGGCTTGCTGTCTCCCTGGCTGTTGCATCGTGTGTTTGGCGATTGTACTGCCGGACAGGCCTTCCTGAGAGTAGAGTCCTGAAATTAAGAAAAGAGAAATGACAAAATCGGGAGCCCCTAGTGCGGTTGAGCCGCATTCTGGGCGTGTCGTGGTTGTTGTTGGGGAACATAGTAATTTCAAAAAATTTCCTATGCACACGCAAGATCATGGTGATGCATAGCAACGAGAGAGTGTGTCCACGTACCCTCGTAGACCGAAAACGGAAGCGTTAGCACAACGCGGTTGATGTAGTCCTACGTCTTCACGGCCCGACCGATCAAGCACCGAGACTACGGCACCTCTGAGTTCTAGCACACGTTCAGCTCGATGACGTCCCTCGAACTCCGATCTAGCCAAGTGTCGAGGGAGAGTTCCGTCTGCACGACGGCGTGGTGACGATCTTGATGTTCTACCGTCGCAGGGCTTCGCCTAAGCACCGCTACAATATTATCGAGGAGGACTATGGTGGAGGGGGGCACCGCACACGACTAAGAGATCCAAGGGATCAATTGTTGTTGTGTCTATGGGGTGCCCCCTGCCCCCGTATATAAAGGAGCAAAGGGGGGAGGCGGACGGCCTAGGGAGGAGGCGCGCCAAGGGAGTCCTACTCCCATCGGGAGTAGGACTCCCTCCTTCCTTGTTGGAGTAGGAGAAGGGGAAAGAGGGGGAGAGGAAGAAGGAAAAGGGGGCTGCGCCCCTTGTCCAATTCGGACTAGAGGGCGGGCGCACGTCTCCTTCCTTTTGGCCTCTCTCCTCTATTCCCGTATGGCCCAATAAGGCCCATATACTCCCCGGCGAATTCCCGTAACTCTCCGGGACTCCGAAAAATACCCGAATCACTCGGAACCTTTCCGAACTCCGAATATGGTCGTCCAATATATCGATCTTTACGTCTCGGACATTTTGATACTCCTCGTCATGTCCCCAATCTCATCTGAGACACCGAACTCCTTCGGTACATCAAAACTCATAAACTCATAATATAACTCTCATCGAAACCTTAAGCGTGCGGACCCTATGGGTTCGAGAATAATGTAGACATGACCGAAACACGTTTCCGGTCAATAACCAATAGTGGAACCTGGATGCTCATATTGGCTCCCACATATTCTACGAAGATCTTTATCGGTCAAACCGCATAACAACATACATTGTTCCCTTTGTCATCGGTATGTTACTTGCCGGAGATTCGATCGTCGGTATCCAATACCTAGTTCAATATCGTTACCGGCAAGTCTCTTTACTCGTTATGTAATGCATCATTCCGTAACTAACTGATTAGCTACATTGCTTGCAAGGCTTATAGTGATGTGCATTACCGAGAGGGCCCAGAGATACCTCTCCGACAATCAGAGTGACAAATCCTAATCTCGAAATACGCCAACCCAACATGTACCTTTGGAGACACCTGTAGAGCTCCTTTATAATCACCCAGTTACGTTGTGACGTTTGGTCGCACACAAAGTGTTCCTCTGGTAAACGGGAGTTGCATAATCTCATAGTCATAGGAACATGTATAAGTCATGAAGAAAGCAGTAGCAATATACTAAACGATCAAGTGCTAAGCTAACAGAATGGGTCAAGTCAATCACATCATTCTCCTAATGATGTGATCTCGTTAATCAAATGACAACTCTTTTGTCCATGGCTAGGAAACATAACCATCTTTGATAAACGAGCTAGTCAAGTAGAGGCATATTAGTGACACTATGTTTGTCTATGTATTCACACATGTATTATGTTTCCGGTTAATACAATTCTAGCATTAATAATAAAAATTTATCATGATATAAGAAAATAAATAATAACTTTATTATTGCCTCTAGGGCATATTTCCTTTAGGCTCCCACTTGCACTAGAGTCAATAATCTAGTTCACATCAACATGTGATTCAACACCAATATTCACATCTGTATGTGATTAATACCCATAGTTCACATCGTCATGTGATCAACACCCAAAGGGTTTACTAGAGTCAATAATGTAGTTCACATCGCTATGTGATTAACACCCAAAGAGTACTAAGGTATGATCATGTTTTGCTCGTGAGAGAAGTTTAGTCAACGGGTCTGTCATATTACAGAGTCGTATGTATTTTGCAAATATTCTATGTCTACAATGCTTTGCACGAAGCTACTCTAGCTAATTGCTCCCACTTTCAATATGTATCCAGATTGAAACTTAGAGTCATCTGGATCGGTGTAAAAGCTTGCATCGATGTAACTCTTTACGACAAACTCTTTTATCACCTCCATAATCGAGAAACATATCTTTATTCTACTAAGGATAATTTTGACCAATGTCCAATGATCTACTCCTAGATCACTATTGTACTCCCTTGCCAAACCAGGGCAGAGTATACAATAGGTCTGGTCCATAGCATGGCATACTTTTATAGAACCTATGACTGATGCATAGGGAATGACTTTCATTCTCTTTCTATTTTCTGCCGTGGTCGGGATTTGAGTCTTACTCAATTTCATACCTTTGCAATACAAGCAAGAACTCTTTCTTTGACTGTTCAATTTTGAACTACTTCAAAATCTTGTCAAGGTATGTACTCATTGAAAATCTTATCAAGCATCTTGATCTATATCAATAGATCTTGATGCTCAATATGTAAGTAGTTTTACTGAGGTCTTTCTTTGAAAAATTCCTTTCAAACATTCCTTTATGCTTTCCAGAAAATTCTACATCATTTCCGATCAATAATATGTCATTCACATATACTTATCAGAAAGGTAGTAGTGCTCCCACTCACTTTCTTGTAAATACAGGCCTTTCCAAAAGTCTGTATAAAACCACATGCTTTAATCAATTCATCAAAGCGTATATTCCAACTCCGAGATGCTTGCACCAGTCCATTGATGGATCGCTGGAGCTTGCACATTTTGTTAGCACCTTTAGGATTGACAAAACCTTCTGGTTGTATCATATACAACACTTCTTTAAGAAATCCATTAAGGAATGCAGTTTTGACACCCATTTGCCAGATTTCATAAAATGTGGCAATTGCTAACATGATTCGAACAGACTTAAGAATCGATACAAGTGAGAAAATCTCATCGTATTCAACACCTTGAACTTTGTCGAAAACCTTTGGCAACAAGTCGAGCTTTGTAGATAGTAACACTACTATTAGTGTCCGTCTTCCTCTTGAAGATCCATTTATTTAACTTGCTTGCTGATCATAGATCAGGTCAATCAAAGTCCATACTTTGTTCTCATACATGGATCATATCTCAGATTTTATGGCCTCAAGCCATTTCGCGGAATCTGGGCTCATCATCGCCTCCTCATAGTTCGTGGGTTCATCATGGTCTAGTAACATGACTTCCAGAACAGGATTACCACACCACTCTGGTGTGGATCTTACTCTGGAAGACCTATGAGGTTTGGTAGCAACTTGATCTGAAGTTTCATGATCATCATCATTAGCTTCCTCACTAATTGGTGTAGGAATCACTGGAACTGATTTCTGTGATGAACTACTTTCCAATAAGGGAGAAGGTACAATTACCTCATCAAGTTCTACTTTCCTCCCTCTCACTTCTTTCGAGAGAAACTTCTTCTCTAGAAAGGATCCATCTTAGCAACGAATAACTTGCCTTCGGATTTGTGATAGAAGGTGTACCCAATAGTTACCTTTGGGTATTCTATGAAGACGCACTTCTCGGATTTGGGTTTGAGCTTATCAGGTTGAAACTTTTTCACATAAGCATCGCAGCCCCAAAATTTAAAAAAACGACAACTTTGGTTTACTGCTAAACCATAGTTCATACGGCGTCATCTCAACGGATTTAGATGGTGCCCTATTAAACGTGAATGCAGCTGTCTCTAATGCATAACCCCAAAAAGATAGTGATAAACCGATAAGAGACATCATAGATCGCACCATATCTAGTAAAGTACGATTACGACATTCAGACACACCATTACATTGTGGTGTTCCAGGTGGCGTGAGTTGCGAAACTATTTCACATTGTTTTAAATGAAGACCAAACTCGTAACTCAAATATTCGTCTCCATGATCATATCGTAGAAACTTTATTTTTCTTGTTACGATGATTTTCCACTTCACTCTGAAATTCTTTGAACTTTTCAAATGTTTCAGACTTATGTTTCATCAAGTAGATATACCCATATCTGCTCAAATCATCTATGAAGGTCAGAAAATAACGATACACGCCGCGAGCCTTAACACTCATCGGATCGCATACATCGGTATGTATTATTTCCAATGAGTCAGTAGCTCGTTCCATTGTTCCGGAGAACAGAGTTTTAGTCATCTTTCCCAAAAGGCACGGTTCGCAAGCATCAAATGATTCATAACCAAGTGATTTCGAATATCCATCTTTATGTTGTTTCTTCATGCGCTTTACACCGATATGACCCAAATGACAGTGCCACAAATAAGTTGCACTATCATTATTAACTTTGCATCTTTTGGCATCAATATTATGAATATGTGTATCACTACGATCGAGATCCAACAAACTATTTTCATTGGGTGTATGACCATTTGAAGGTTTTATTCATGTAAACAGAACAACAATTATTCTTTGATTTTAAATGAATAACTATTTTGCAATAAACATGATCAAATCATATTCATGCTCAACGCAAAAGCCAAATAACATATATTTAGGTTTAACACTAATCCCGAAAGTATAGGGAGTTTGCGATGATGATCATATCTATCTTGGAACTACTTCCAACACTCATCGTCACTTCCCTTTCAACTAGTCTCTATTTATTCTGTAACACCTGTTTCGAGTTACCAATCTTAGCAACCGAACAAGTATCAAATACTCAGGGGCTACTATAAACACTAGTAAGGCACACATTAATAACCTGTATATCAAATATACCCTTGTTCAGTTTGCCATCCTTCTTATCCACCAAATATTCAGGGTATTTCCGTTTCCAGTGACCATTTCCTTTGTAGTGTAAGCACTCAGTTTCAGGCTTTGGTTCAGCTTTGGGCTTCTTCGTGGGAGTGACAACTTGCTTGTCATTCTAGTTGAAGTTCCCTTTCTTTCCCTTTGCCCTTTTTCTTAAAACTAGTGATCTTGTCAACCATCAACGCTTGATGCTCTTTCTTGATTTAGACCTTCGTCGATTTCAACATCACGAAGAGCTTGGGAATTGTTTTCGTCATCCCTTGCATACTATAGTTCATCACAAAGCTCTACTAACTTGGTGATGGTGACTAGAGAATTCTGTCAATCACTATCTTATCTGGAAGATTAACTCCCACTTGATTCAAGCGATTGTAGTACCCAGACAATCTGAGCACATGCTCACTAGTTGAGCGATTCTCCTCCATCTTTTAGCCATAGAACTTGTTGGAGACTTCATATCTCTCAACTCGGGTATTTGCTTGAAATATTAGCTTCAACTCCTGGATCATCTCATATGGTCCATTACGTTCAAAACGTATTTGAAGTCTCGATTCTAAGCCATTAAGCATGGTGCACTAAACTATCAAGTAGTCATCATATTGAGCTAGCCAAACATTCATAATGTCTGCATCTGCTCCTGCAATAGGTCTATCACCTAGCGGTGCATTAAGGACATAATTCTTCTGTGCAGCAATGAGGATAAACCTCAGATCACGGATCCAATCCGCATCATTGCTACTAACATCTTTCAACACAATTTTCTCTAGGAACATATCAAATAAACATATGAAAGCAACAACGCAAGCTATTGATCTACAACATAATTTGCAAAATACTACCAGGACTAAGTTCATGATAAATTTAAGTTCAATTAATCATATTACTTAAGAACTCCCACTTAGACAGACATCTCTCTAGTCATCTAAGTGATCACGTGATCCAAATCAACTAAACCATGTCCGATCATCACGTGAGATGGAGTAGTTTTCAATGGTGAACATCACTATGTTGATCATATCTACTATATGATTCACGCTTGACCTTTCGGTCTCCGTGTTCCAAGGACATATCTGTATATGCTAGGCTCGTCAAGTTTAACCTGAGTATTGCGTGTGTGCAACTGTTTTGCACCCGTTGTATTTGAACGTAGAGCCTATCACACCCGATCATCACGTGGTGTCACAGCACGAAGAACTTTCGCAACGGTGCATATTCAGGGAGAACACTTCTTGATAATTTAGTGAGAGATCATCTTAAAATGCTACCATCAATCAAAGCAAGATAAGATGCATAAAGGATAAACATCACATGCAATCATTATAAGTGATATGATATGACCATCATCATCTTGTGCTTGTGATCTCCATCTCCGAAGCACCGTCGTGATCACCATCATCACCGGCGCGACACCTTGATCTCCATCGTAGCATCATTGTCGTTACGCCATCTATTGCTTCTACGACTATCACTACCGCTTAGTGATAAAGTAAAGCAATTACAGGGCGTTTACATTTCATACAATAAAGCGACAACCATATGGCTCCTGCCAGTTGCCGATAACTTCGGTTACAAAACATGATCATCTTATACAATAAAATATAGCATCACGTCTTGACCATATCACATCACAACATGCCCTGCAAAAACAAGTTAGACGTCCTCTACTTTGTTGTTGCAAATTTTACGTGGCTGCTACGGGCTGAGCAAGAACCGTTCTTACCTACGCATCAAAACCACAACGATAGTTCGTCAAGTTAGTGCTGTTTTAACCTTCGCAAGGACCGGGCGTAGCCACACTCGGTTCAACTAAAGTTGAAGAAACAGACACCCGCTAGTCACCTGTGTGCGAAGCATGGCGGTAAAACCAGTCTCGCGTAAGCGTATGCGTAATGGTTGTCCGGGCCGCTTCATCCAACAATACCGCTGAACCAAAGTATGACATGCTGGTAAGCAGTATGACTTGTATCGCCCATAACTCACTTGTGTTCTACTCGTGCATATAACATCTACGCATAAAACCAGGCTCGGATACCACTGTTGGGGAACATAGTAATTTCAAAAAAATTCCTACGCACATGCAAGATCATGGTGATGCATAGCAACGAGAGGGGAGAGTGTGTCCACGTACCCTCGTAGACCGAAAGCGGAAGCGTTAGCACAACGCGGTTGATGTAGTCGTACGTCTTCACGGCCCGACCGATCAAGCACCGAAACTACGGCACCTCCGAGTTCTAGCACACGTTCAGCTCGATGACGTCCCTCGAACTCCGATCCAGCCGAGTGTCGAGGGAGAGTTCCGTCAGCACGACGGCGTGGTGACGATCTTGATGTTCTACCGTCGTACGGCTTCGCCTAAGCATCGCTACAATATTATCGAGGAGGACTATGGTGGAGGGGGGCACCACACACAGCTAAGAGATCCAAGGGATCAATTGTTGTTGTGTCTATGGGGTGCCCCCCTGCCCCCGTATATAAAGGAGCAAGGGGGGAGGCGGCCGGCCTAGGGAGGAGGCGTGCCAAGGGGAGTGAGGGAGTCCCGGATTAGGGGGTGTCCGGATAGCCGGACTACCATCATCGGCCGGACTATCATCATCATCGACCGGACTCCAAGACTATGAAGATACAAGATTGAAGACTTCGTCCCGTGTCCGGATGGGACTTTCCTTGGTGTGGAAGGCAAGCTTGGCGATACGGATATGTAGATCTCCTACTATTGTAACCGACTCTATGTAACCCTAGCCCTCTCCGGTGTCTATATAAACCGGATGGCTCTAGTCCGTGGGACACAACAACAACCATTACAATCATACCATAGGCTAGCTTCTAGGGTTTAGCCTCCTTGATCTCGTGGTAGATCCACTCTTGTAAACATCCACAATATCAATATCAATCAAGCAGGACGTAGGGTTTTACCTCCATCAAGAGGGCCCGAACCTGGGTAAAACATCGTGTCCCTAGTCTCCTGTTACCATCCGCCTAGACGCAAAGTTCGGGACCCCCTACCCGAGATCCGCCGGTTTTGACACCGACATTGGTGCTTTCATTGAGAGTTCCTCTGTGTCGTCACCGATAGGAAGGATGCCTCTTCCTGTCTTCAAGGACGGCATCTTCGCCGATGGAGCCTTGGCCGCCGGCCAAACTATCCGGCTAGGAGGTTTTCTTATGACCGCCTGTCCGGCCACCGCTTCAACGATGACCTCTCGTGTCATCGAGAGCAATCTTCACGTCAACTCGGAATTCGCCGAGCAGTTAGATCCAGCAGAGCTCTCGTCTGTAAACGAACTCTTGGATCGGATCGCCGCCCTGGGAGTCGCTACAGACTACAATCAGATCGGGCTTAAAATCGATCTGAGAGAGATTAACTCTCCCCAGGTTACCCACCATGTCACGATGGTAGAGGAACATCGCGACGATCCTTCTCCCATATTGAAAACTAGTCGTGTCCGGGCTACCGAACCCTCCATGCCGGATTCCCGCGGAGGAGCGGATTCCGATCAAGCGCTGAACATAAAGTCAGGCATCGGACCGGACTCGTTGGACAACGTTCCACTTTCCAAGCTTCCAAATTCGGAAACTTCTCGGCCCTTGAGCCTCGAGATGGGCAGGGTCCCGGGCTCAATTAGGCCCGCCCGTCCAGATATATGCGATCTATCTCTAATCCGGCAAGAGCCAACCGAAACAGTACATCATTACTGGGCCAGATTCCTCCTGGTCATGGACCGGATAAAGGACTGCCGAGAGGAAAACGCAATCTCGATCTTTTGCAACAATTGCACGGACAGGGGAATCTTGAACGCCGTCAGCCATTGTGAAATCACGCGTTTCGCCGACTTGGCATCCATAGTGCGAAAGTACTGTGCCATAGAAAGTTTCCGAAAAACCGAAGATAGGTTTTGGGATAATCCGGCCCTGAACATAGCCCCAGTCCGCAACAAAAGGGTGCATTACACTCAGGCACCAAGTACAAGAACCAAAAAACAGAAGCCCCTTAAAGGGAACGGAACCGTACTGGAGGGATGGCTCAGCAAACCCTGTACAATTCACAGTACCAAGGGCGCCACCCCAACACATAGCCTTCGTGCATGGTGGATATTACGGCAGGTGGCCAAGAGTGGCGAGGAGCTTCTAGCCCCGCGAAACCACACTAACAATACCGGTACAGTATCAACCGTCTTCGAGACTTTCGCATCAAACAATATGCGGAAACGAACGATCCACAGCCTTGCCGAAGTCTACCAAGTAGCAACAACAAATCCTTGGAGCGACGCGGCCATCACCTTCAACGCCAGCGACGAACCTAAATTCCGAACTGCCCGAGCACCAGCCGCATTGGTCCTCAGTCCAATAGTGGATGGCTTTCGACTTACCAAGGTACTCATGGATGGCGGCAGCGGATTGAACCTCATTTATGAGGAAACTCTTCAAAAAATGGAAATAGACTGGAGCCGCATTGAGCGAAGCAGCACAACCTTCAGAGGAATAATCCCTAGCCGGGAAGCACGCTGCACCGGAAAAATCACACTCGATGTGGTGTTCAGCTCGCCGGACAATTACAGGTCTGAAGAAATCACGTTCCAAGTGGCCCCGCTCAGCAGCAGATACCACACTATATTAGGACGAGAGGTGTTCACGATTTTCCAAGCCGTATCCCATTACGGGTACATGAAGCTCAAAATGCCTGGGCCCGGCGGGATAATCACTCTCGTTAGTGATCCGGACATAGCACTCCGCGCCGAAAACAAAACAGCCACATTAGCCCTGGAGGCACTATCCGAAGCCCTAGCGGCAGAGGAACTCACCGCGCTGCACACTATGGTGCGCAGAGACGACGTGATACTCGATAAGAGATCCAAGTCCACCTCCTTTAAACCAGCGGACGAAATTATAAAATTCCAGGTCCACCCAACGGACCCGACAAAGACGGCCTCCATCGGGGCACAGTTGAACCCTGATGTAGACGCCGCGCTGCGAGAATTCCTTTGGGAAAATTGGGACATTTTCGCCTGGCATCCTTCAGATATGCCAGGAATCCCTCGCAGGCTACCAGAGCATAGCCTAAACATCCTAAAAGAGTTCAAGCCAGTTAAACAGGACGATTCTCTGAACCCAAAAGACAGGCAATGGGAGAAGAACTAGCCAAACTATTGGAAGCCGGATTCATCAGAGATATCAAACATCCGGATTGGCTAGCAAACCTGGTAATGGTACCAAAGAAGGACAGATCTTGGCGCCTATGTGTTGATTTCAAAGACCTAAATAAAGCCTGCCCAAAGGATCCCTTCCCCCTCCCCCGCATCGACCAAATCATGGATGCCACTGCAGGGCACGATTCATTGTGCTTCCTGGACGCATACTCCGGCTATCATCAAATCAAGATGGCAGAAACGGATCAAGCCGCAACGGCGTAGATTACTCCATATGGACCATTCTGCTTCAACACGATGCCCTTCGGACTTAAAAACGCTGGCGCAACATATCAGCGCATGATTCAGACATGTCTGGCTACCCAGATCGGCAAAATAGTAGAGGCATACGTAGACGACGTAGTCGTCAAAACCAAACACATCGAAACTCTAGTAGACGACTTGAGGGTCACATTCGACAACCTCCGAGCATATGACATCAAGCTGAATCCGGAAAAATGCATTTTCGGCGTACCAGCCGGAAAGCTCTTGGGCTTCATTGTATCCTGTAGAGGAATTGAAGCAAATCCGGCCAAGATCCGAGCCCTATCGCAGTTGGATATTCCAAAAAACCTCAAACAGATCCAGAAATTGACTGGATGCATGGCAGCTCTCAGCCTCTTTATCTCCCGCCTAGGAGAAAAGGCATTGCCCCTCTATCGCCTCCTCAGGCACACCGAACACTTCAAGTGGACGGATGCTGCCACCGCCGGACTCGAGGAAATAAAGGCCATATTGGCAACGAATCCGGTCCTGGCTGCGCCCAACCTGGGCGAACCTATGTTGTTATACATCGCGGCAACACATCAAGTAGTAAGCGTGGTGCTCGTCGTAGAACGAGAGACAGAAGGGCATAAATTCCCTCTTCAAAAACCAGTGTACTACGTATCCACTGTTTTAACCCCCTGCAAGTCCCGTTACCCGCACTATCAAAAGATAGCGTATGCGGTGTTCATGGCATCCCGGAAGCTCCGACACTACTTTCAAGAGTGTTCGATAACAGTGGCCTCCGAAGTACCCCTAAATGACATTATAAATAACCGCGACGCAACGGGCAGGATTGCAAAATGGGCCATTGAGATCTTACCATTCGACATAACTTACAAACCCCGGCGAGCTATAAAGTCGCAAGTTTTGGCTGACTTTGTCGCTGAGTGGACTGAAGCCGAACTCCCTAAAGAGTACGGCGCATACTCTAATTGGATTATGCATTTCGACGGCTCCAAAATGTTGGCCGGATTGGGGGCTGGCATCGTACTAACGTCCCCAACCGGGGACAGAGTCCAATACGTACTCCAGATAAATGTACACGGACTCCAACAACGCAGTCGAATATGAGGCCCTCTTACATGGCCTCCGGATGGCAATCTCCATGGGCATCCAATGCCTAGAGGTGCGCGGGGACTCAAACCTCGCAATATCTCAAGTAAATGGAGACTTTGGCGCCAAGGATCCAAAAATGGCAGCCTATCGCAACGCCGTCCTTAAAATGTCAGCTCGGTTCGAAGGACTTGAATTCCACCACGTAGCCAGAGATAATAACCAAGCGGCCGACGTATTGGCACGCATCGGTGCAAAACGTGACGCTGTCCCTCCAAATATCTTCCTGGAACGGTTGTTCAAGCCATCCGTACTATGGGAAGAGGAGTCCGGAAATAACAAACCGGAGGCAACCGCAGAACAATCTGACATAACCGGCGATCCAGCCGACGAAACAACACCCTCAGCTCACGACATAATGGCAGTAATCGCCCCATGGACAGAGCCATTCCTAGCCTACTTGCTTAGGCAGGAACTCCCCAAAGACCATAATGAGGCCCGCTGCGTAGTCTGGCGATCTAAAGCCTACAAGGTCCACGAGGGAGAACTCTATAAGAAAAGCACAACCGGAGTCCTTCAAAGGTGTATCTCCGAAGAGGAAGGGCGAGACCTTCTGGCTGAAATTCACGTCGGACTAGGCGGACACCACGCCGCAGCCCGGGCCCTTGTAGGAAAGGCATTCCGTACAGGATTTTATTGGCCGACGGCCCGGGCAGATGCTCAGGACTTAGTCGAAAGATGCGTCGGTTGTCAGCTCTTTGCTAATCAGAGCCACATGCCACCCACCTCCCTCAAAACTATACCCATTACCTGGCCGTTCACGGTCTGGGGGCTTGACATGGTTGGACCACTTAAAGGGGGAACCCACAAGCAAAGGTACCTATTGGTCATGGTGGATAAATTCACCAAATGGATAGAGGCCAAGCCAGTTAAAACGGCAGAGTCCGGACCAGTGATAGACTTTATATCGGGGGTAGTACACCGTTATGGTGTCCCCCACAACATCATCACCGATAACGGCACGAACTTCACGGCCGACAAGGTTAAATCATGGTGCAAAAATAGGGGCATCAAGCTCGATTACGCTTCAGTCTATCATCCTCAAACCAACGGTCAAGTGGAACGAGCAAATGGTCTAATAATGAGCGGCATCAAACCCAGACTAGTGCGGTCCCTTACGAAATCTGACACGCACTGGGTAGAGGAGCTCGACTCCGTACTCTGGGGGCTGCGGACAACGCCTAACCGTACTACCGGATTCACACCATTTTTTATGGTATACGGCGCAGAAGGTTTTGCCCTGCGACATAATTCATGACTCACCTCGAGTGCGCATGTACGAAGAAAGAGAAGCCGAGTTGGATCGGCAGGACAGCTTGGACGCATTGGAGGAAGAACGCGACGTCGCCAAGGCTCGTTCCGCATTTTACCAGTAGCAGGCTCGAAGATACCAAAGCAGAGAAGTACGGGCCAAGACTTACAACGTTGGCGAACTGGTTCTACGCCTGCCGGACAAGAAAAAGGACAAGCTCAAGCCCAAATGGGAAGGCCCCTTCATCATCGATAAAGTCTTGACCGGTGGAGCGTACCGTCTACGAAATGCGTCGGATAACCGACTCGAGCCGAACCCATGGAACGCAGCCCGCCTCCGAAGATTCTATGCCTAGCGCCGGACTAAGAGTTCGTCCCTTTCCCCCCGTCAAATTTTTTTTTACTTCAGCTGCCTTTTGTTTATCTTTTTCTTCTCAACCCTATTCATCAAAGCCTTAAAAGGCCTACTTGCGCATCGTTCGCAATTGATGTGCTATCCGCACTCATTATACCTGGGGGCTTCTTTACCAGAAGCTTAATTATAAGGGCTTCATGCCCAGCACATGTGTCAAGCCTCCACATGTACCTTTTATTCACCATTATATGCATCGATATGACTTAAGTTTTGGCCAAGCTGGGTTGCCTGGCTCCTGTGCTTACCCCTACGTTCCCGATTGTTCGGCTAGGAGGTAAAGGGAGCACCTCTGCGATTGTTACTGCCGGGTCAGCCGGATGTGTACCTCAGACTGGGTGAAGCCGAAAGCTAGCTTTCTTAAGGGAATATTCGGTCGGTGACTTAAAAGATGGTTTTTTATCCACTTATTTATCTGCCCCCAGATGTTTTTCTGCTTTTTTTTTCGCAGTCCGGACATGCACTTTAGGGCATGCCACCCCCAGAGGAAAGGAACCCTTAACGGAACTATTCTCCCTGGAAGATGTTTCTTACTACCCATGTAATATAACATAACTAGTTGGGCACTTGTCTGATAAAGCACTAATGACCCCTACGCCTGGTCTCCATGCATACCCCGGTTGTTTCATAACCGAGAGGGTATTCGGACACACTCCGGACTCTAGGGTCCCGAGGTCGAAGCAAAAAGGTCGGCAAAGACAAACGATCTACAATCCGACTAGAAGGCATTTTATATGTCATTTTATAATACATTGTCAAATCAACTGATTGTATTCTTCCTCAGTCCCGTCTAACAGGTTGTCTAATTTACAGTCCTGTTGGGAAAATTTAGCGGCCAACTCTACTTGGCCGTATACTAAACTCACAGGGATCTCCTTCCCATCGGGCCCCACAGGTCCAACTTTGGCCATGTGGTTGGGATCCGCCTTCTTGTACCGCGTCTTTACCATGGCCCAGGCCTCCCTGGCACCTTGGCGGCAGGCCGAAATCTTCCATAAATGGAAGCGCTGCCGCACTCCCTGAAGCTTCTCCGCAAGCTCCCCAAGACCCTCGGGTAAGGAGAAGGCTGGCCATAAAGCCTGGATGACGCCGCTCATTGCCTGCCGAACTCGTTCGATCAGTTGCAACAATTCGGGAAGTTGATCACCCATTGATACGGGCATCTCCTCCGCAGGGCGACCTGTGAGCATACCTGCAGACATATTCTGTTAAATCAACTTCCTCGCTGAACTCTTCTTTTCAAAGGAGTTCGCTCAAGCACTTACTATAGATGTCGCGACGAAGCCGCTGATTCTCCTTAACGGAGCCCGACAGCTCGGCCCGAACGCCTTTCAGCTCTTCTCCAAGCTGGGCATGGGCATCCTGGAGCTTGTTCCTTTCATGCTGCATCTTATGCAGCACCCTCTCGCCGGCCTTCAGCTGGCGCAGAAGTTCTTGCCTGTCCGGATCTTGTCCGGCAGCACCTGCAACGTCATTTTTTAGACTTGCGCAAAGGCCAAACGCTACTTATCTTTCTAAAATAATGCGTTACCAGGAGAGGTCCCTGTGTTTCCTCCTGCGCCAGAGAGTGCGGCCTCAAGTTGGGCCTTGCACTCCTGCAGCTCCTGAGACAGTTGGGTATTCTTCTCAGTAAGATCCTACGTTTCATATGATCCTTAAATCAGTTAATATAACTACTTTAAGTCTCGGTGGCTACTGGCATATACAACTATTAAATTATCTTACCCGTATGTCTTTTACATACTGCTCCGTGGCTCTGGTAAAACCATCTTGAGCAGCACGAAGGTGCGCGTCCCCCGCGTTAAAGGCATTCAACGCCTCGGGGGAGAAGCACGCGTCACGAAATACTGTCCGGCGGCGCCTGTGATTCATGGCACTCTCCACCTCAGACTTGGTGGCAGACAATCTGTCGGCATCCTCTGTCGGAGGAACATCCGGCTCGCGCCTTGCGCACGCCTCCCCCTCCAGACCAGGTGCTGGAGCCTGGCTGGTAGAGGTTGGATTGGCAACCTCCACGCCCGCAGTCCGGCGGACGCCTTTTTCCCTACAAAAGTCATGAGCACTCAAACGCTTCCTAGGAATGTTGCTCTAAATAATGAATTGTGAGCTACACCTTTGCGGCGACGTTTCAGTCCGCGCCGCGCTCCTCTTCTGCCTACTGGTCCGGACTGGCCTTTGTTGGTCAGCCACCGCGGGCTCGGCCTCTCGCCCTAGGGGCGCCTCCTGCATGGCGCCATCATATACGGTGGTCAGAAATACGGTGTCAGGACTTCGTTCGCAATCACCTGGGAAGCCGGATATAGTCCGGGATAGTCGGCCGTGATGGCGACTAAGGAATTGTCCATGATGAGCTGGTGGAACACGCCATCGATTAGCTCCACCTTTATGTCCGGTCCTCTTCGGAGGCCGGATCCCAGGATCTCTCTGGATCCTCGGGTTGCGGAGCTGGACTTAGCATGTCCTCCACGATCCGGCGTAGTTCCTGCATCGAAAGAAGAACACAATATAAGAAACTTAAGTTTCAAAAAGCATGGGTCGGGCACGCAGAGTGTTCGCTTACCCAAGGCCGGGGATTATTCATGGAGAACCCATTTAACGGGTTCATCCGAAGGAAATCCTCCTTCTCCCCCTTATACAGGCTGGACAGGATTGTCACCAGGTCTTCGACCGAATCCGGCCCTTTACGACCATAACGGGTGGCATCATCCTCCCCGTTGAAATCCCACATGGGGTGGCCCCTGTATTGTAGTGGCTGCACCCCCCGCATAATGCATGTTGCCATGACTCCAATCATGGTCAACCCGGAATGGGCCAGTAACCTTATTTGGCCTATCAAATAATGGACGCTCTTGTCTTCCTCCAGTTGGGGGCTCCGCGGACGCCAACTAAGGCGTTTCTTCAGAGGAGCATTGCTGAACTCCGGGAGGCCGATCCGAACAGGGTCCGGCAACGGAGCGTCTTCTATATAAAACCATCCTGAAGGCCAGTCTTCGGATGCCTTCTTAGGGGTTCCGGATGGATATCCGGTCCCGGCAATACGCCATATTTCGGTGTCGCCCACTTGATATATGGACCCCTCGTGAGAGCGGGGTACAAGGCAGAACAACCTCTTCCACAGCGCGAAATGGGGCTCGACGCCCAGGAATAGCTCGCTAAGAGCTACGTAACCCGCAATGTGCAGGAATGAGGCGGGCGTGAGGTGATGAAGCTGGAGTCCATAGAACTCCAGGAGCCCGCGGAGGAATGGATGTACAGGAAATCGAAGCCCCCTTATCAGATAGGGGACGAAGCATACCCGCTCCCCTTTGTTGGGACTCGGGGTAACCTCCGCTTGCTTCCCACCTTTGTAGGTGGCCAGCCCGGCTCGAACCGGAACCATAAAGGCCGGAGGGAGATATCCGCCCGCTTGGAGCTTCACCAGCTCGTTGTGCGGAACAGAGCATCTCCTCCAATCTCTTGGCAAAGGGATGGGAGCGCGAGAAGAGGAGCCGCGTTGACGGTCCATGATGGAAGGGATTCTTGGTCGAAAGCGCTCCGATGAGTATTTGCAGGAGGAAGATGGCGATTTGGATCTGGATTCTTGCCTCCCTTATAGGCAGATTATTCGCACAACTAGGGGGTAAAACATAAAAGACACCCTGGCTTTTCACATTCGCGCGACGCGTGGAGGAAGGCCATTATTGGGCGTGGAAGCCAAGACGCGCAACATTGATGAGGAAGCCGGACACTGTTCGGCAGGTACGTAGAACTTGATGGAGAACCCGCCTTGCAACGCCGAAGACTACACACACGCTGGACTTATCGTCATTGAAGCCTGGTTCGGGGGCTACTGAGGGAGTCCTGGATTAGGGGGTGTCCGGATAGCCGGACTACCATCATCGGCCGGACTATCATCATCATCGACCGGACTCCAAGACTATGAAGATACAAGATTGAAGACTTCGTCCCGTGTCCGGATGGGACTTTCCTTGGCGTGGAAGGCAAGCTTGGCGATACGGATATGTAGATCTCCTACTATTGTAACCGACTCTATGTAACCCTAGCCCTCTCCGGTGTCTATATAAACCGGATGGCTCTAGTCCGTGGGACACAACAACAACCATTACAATCATACCATAGGCTAGCTTCTAGGGTTTAGCCTCCTTGATCTCGTGGTAGATCCACTCTTGTAAACATCCACAATATCAATATCAATCAAGCAGGACGTAGGGTTTTACCTCCATCAAGAGGGCCCGAACCTGGGTAAAACATCGTGTCCCTAGTCTCCTGTTACCATCCGCCTAGACGCAAAGTTTGGGACCCCCTACCCGAGATCCGCCGGTTTTGACACCGACAGGGAGTCCTACTCCCACCGGGAGTAGGACTCCCTCCTTCCTTGTTGGAGTAGGAGAAGGGGAAAGAGGGGGAGAGGAAGAAGGAAAAGGGGGCTGCGCCCCTTGTCCAATTCGGACCAGAGGGGGGGCGCAGGCCTCCTTCCTTTTGGCCTCTCTCCTCTATTCCCGTATGGCCCAATAAGGCCCATATACTCCCCGGCGAATTCCCGTAACTCTCCGGTACTCGGAAAAATACCCGAATCACTCGGAACCTTTCCGAACTCTGAATATGGTCGTCCAATATATCGATCTTTACGCCTCGACCATTTCAAGACTCCTCGTCATGTCCCCGATCTCATCCGAGACACCGAACTCCTTCGGTACATCAAAACTCATAATATAACTGTCATCAAAACCTTAAGCGTGCGGACCCTACGGGTCGAGAATAATGTAGACATGACTGAAACACGTTTCCGGTCAATAACCAATAGTGGAACCTGGATGCTCATATTGGCTCCCACATATTCTAGGAAGATCTTTATCGGTCAAACCGCATAACAACATACATTGTTCCCTTTGTCATCGGTATGTTACTTGCCCGAGATTCGATTGTCGGTATCCAATACCTAGTTCAATCTCGTTACTGGCAAGTCTCTTTACTCGTTATGTAATGCATCATTCCATAACTAACTCATTAGTTACGTTGCTTGCAAGGCTTATAGTGATGTGCATGACCGAGAGGGCCCAGAGATACCTCTCCGACAATCGGAGTGACAAATCCTAATCTCGAAATACGCCAACCCAACATGTACCTTCGGAGACACCTGTAGAGCTCCTTTATAATCACCCAGTTACGTTGTGACGTTTGGTAGCACACAAAGTGTTCCTCTAGTAAATGGGAGTTGCATAATCTCATAGTCATAGGAACATGTATAAGTCATGAAGAAAGCAGTAGCAATATACTAAACGATCAAGTGCTAAGCTAACAGAATGGGTCAAGTCAATCACATCATTCTCCTAATGATGTGGTCTCGTTAATCAAATGACAACTCTTTTGTCCATGGCTAGGAAACATAACCATCTTTGATAAATGAGCTAGTCAAGTAGAGGTGTACTAGTGACACTATGTTTGTCTATGTATTCACACATGTATTTTGTTTCTGGTTAATACAATTCTAGCATGAATAATAAAAATTTATCATGATATAAGAAAATAAATAATAACTTTATTATTGCCTCTAGGGCATATTTCCTTCAGTTGTGCCCCTCCCCCTATGCCCATGGTATTTCTAGAGTGTAGTTATGTACGCGTGGTACTGGTTTCGCAATCTCGCGAGGGCTGGGGTTGGGGCCGCACTGCTATGCTTGCTCGGAACGTGCCAGACGGTCTTGTTGTAGGTTACTCCTGGCGCGCTTGACGGTGTCCGGACGTTTAACAGCAGGACTGGAGAATTGCCTTGAGAGGCTAATTTGTACTTCCGCCGCGAGGGCCGCCGTGTGCTCCTTTGTTCGGAGAGAGCGTTCGGTGTTTCCATTGACCGTAATGACTCCTCGAGGGCCTGGCATCTTGAGCTTGAGGTATGCATAGTGCGGCACTGCATTGAACTTTGCAAATGCGGTTCGCTCGAGCAGGGCGTGATAGCCACTGCGGAACGGGACTATATCGAAGATTAACTCCTCGCTTCGGAAATTATTCGGGGATCCGAAGACCACTTCGAGTGTAACTGAGCCTATACAGCTGGCTTCTACACCTGGTATGACGCCTTTAAAGGTCGTCTTTGTGGGTTTAATCCTTGAGGGATCTATGCCCATTTTTCACACTGTATCCTGATAAAGCAGGTTCAGGATGCTGCCGCCGTCCATGAGGACTCTAGTAAGGTGAAATCCGTCAATGATTGGGTCTAGAACCAATGCGGCGAATCCACCGTGATGGATGCTAGTGGGGTGGTCCCTTCGATCAAAGGTGATCAGGCAGGAGGACCATGGGTTGAACTTTGGGGCAACTAGCTCCAACGCATATACGTCCCTGAGCGCACGCTTCCGTTCCCTTTTGGGGATGTGGGTTGCGTATATCATGTTCATCGCCCGCACTTGTGGGGGAAAGCCCTTCTGTCCTCTGATGTACGGCGGCCGGGGCTCCTCCTCATCATTGCTATGCAGCCCCTTGTCTCTGTTTTCGGCGCTTAACTTGCCTGCCTGCTTGAACACCCAACAATCCCTGTTGGTGTGATTAGCTGGTTGTTCGGGGGTGCCGTGTATCTGGCATGAGCGATCAAGTATCCAGTCTAAACTGGATGGTCCCGGAGTATTTCTTTTGAATGGCTTTTTCCGCTGACCGGGTTTAGAGCCTCTGAATCCGGCATTAACTGCCATATCCTCAGTATTGTCGCCGTTAATGCGGCGCTTGTGCTTGTTGCGACGCGACCTGCCATTGTTGTCCTTGGTATCTGAATTACCAGGGCTCTTGGTCATGTTATTGCTACGAGCTAGCCAACTGTCTTCTCCCGCGCAAAAGCGGGTCATGAGTGTCGTGAGGGCTGCCATGGATTTCGGCTTTTCCTGTCCTAGGTGTCGGGCAAGCCATTCGTCACGGATGTTATGTTTGAAGACTGCAAGGGCCTCTGCGTCCGGACACTCGACTATTTGATTTTTCTTGGTTAGGAACCGTGTCCAGAATTGTCTGGCCGATTCCTCTGGCTGCTGAATTATGTGGCTTAGGTCATCGGCGTCTGGTGGTCGCACATAGGTGCCCTAGAAATTGTCAAGGAATGCGGCTTCCAGGTCCTCCCAGCAACCGATTGACTCTGCTGGCAAGCTGTTAAGCCAATGCCGAGCTGGTCCTTTAAGCTTGAGTGGGAGGTATTCTATAGCATGTAGATCATCTCCGCGGGCCATGTCGATATGAAGGAGATAATCTTCTATCCATACCGCAGGATCTGTTGTGCCATCGTATGATTCGATGTTGACGGGTTTAAACCCTTCGGGGATTTGATGATCCATTACTTCATCTGTGAAGCATAGTGGGTGTGCGGCGCCTCTGTACTGGGCTATATCACGACGTAGCTCATATGAGCTTTGCCTGCCGTGTTCGGCCTGGCCGTATTTGCCATATCCGGCATGATGGTTATCGTCACGTGTCGTGGGGCGCCCACGCGATCCGTAGATCGATCTTGTTTGCCTTGCCTTGTCCTCCAATATGTCACGCAGGTCTGGTGCATTTCCCCGTGCCTTGATATTTTTTGAGCGGCGCCGGGGTGCGGCTTGAATTGATGGCCGAGAGGCCTCTCTGTCGCGGCCACGGGGTGGCCGGTCGGCCGCGTCATACGCTGGTGATGTAGGTTTAGTTGCTTCCTCCTCTAATCAGGGTAGCAGCCTGCGCTTGGGGTAGCTCTTGGAGGGGCATTCGAGTTCGTACTCTTCGGCCGCAAGGACTTCAGTCAATCTGTCGGCTAGCAAGTCTTGGTCAGCTCTAATCTATTGCTGTTTTTTCTTGAGGCTACTCGCCGTGGCCATAAGCCTGCGTTGGAAACGCTCTTGTTCGACGGGATCCTCAGGCATGACAAATTCGTCGTCGGTGAGACTTGCCTCGTCTTCGGAGGGAGGCATGTAATTATCGTCCTCTACCTCTCTGTCTACCGCTCTCTTATGAGGGCTGGCTTCTCCATCCTCCTACGCCGAGTCCTGCTGGAGGGGGTTGTCTTTGGCACTGTTCGGGGTATTATTATCTCCAGTGCCGGAATCGCCGTTTTTGCTTTGGCGAGATTTAGAGCGGCGCCGCTAACCATGGATGACCTATAGGCGCTGATTCTTGGTCGTCTCCTACATCGTCGTCCATACCGTTAATGTATTCGGAGTCGTAGTCGAGCATGTCAGTTAAATCATCGACAGTGGCTACGAAGTGGGTGGTGGGTGGGCTTCGAATTTCATTGCCGTCCGCATCCCAACCTTGCCGACCATAGTCTAGCCAGGGCTCTCCTGATAAAGAGAGAGACTTTAGTGAATTCAGAATGTCGCCAAAGGGCGAGTGCTGAAAGATGTATGCGGCGGTGGACTCCATGATCGGAGCCCAATTGGGTTCGATCGAAAGGGGTGCGGAAGGCTCGAAATCCGGAAAGGAGTCCGGCACCTTGGAGTCGTGAGCTTCACGAAGGACAAGACTGGTGTTCGGCTCGATTGCCATAGGGATTGCAGCCCCCGAGGCGGTGTCTAGCCACCTGTCCTTGATCGGCGCGGTTGGCTTCGAGCTAAGGGTCGGAGCGGACACCTGAGCGGCCTTTTGGGCACTGTCCGGCGGCAGAGCTAGATCATGCCCATCGTGATAGTGAGGCATGCTCGGCTGTGGCTCGAATCCGTCGAAGATCAAGTCTCCGCGGATGTCAGCCGTGTAGTTCAAACTTCCAAATCTGACCTGATGGCCAGGGGCGTAGCTTTCGATCTGCTCTAGATGGCCAAGCAAATTGGCCCGCAGTGCAAAGCCACCGAATACGAAGATCTGTCCGGGGAGAAAAGTCTCACCCTGGACCGCATCATTGTTGATGATCGGAGAAGCCATCGGGCCTAAAGGTGACGACACAGAGGGACTCTCAATGAAAGCACCAATGTCGGTGTCAAAACCGGCGGATCTCGGGTAGGGGGTCCCGAACTGTGCGTCTAGGCGGATGGTAACAGGAGACAAGGGATACGATGTTTTTACCCAGGTTCGGGCCCTCTTGATGGAGGTAAAACCCTACTCCTGCTTGATTAATATTGATGATATGGGTAGTACAAGAGTAGATCTACCACGAGATCAGAGAGGCTAAACCATAGAAGCTAGCCTATGGTATGATTGTTGTTCATCCTACGGACTAAAACTCTCTGGTTTATATAGACACCGGAGAGGGCTAGGGTTACATAGAGTCGGTTACAATGGGAGGAGATCTACATATCCGTATCGCCAAGCTTGCCTTCCACACCAAGGAATGTCCCATCCGGACACGGGACGAAGTCTTCAATATTGTATCTTCATAGTCCAGGAGTCCGGCCAAAGGTCTTAGTCCGGTCATCCGGACACCCCCTAATCCAGGACTTCCTCACTCACCTCCTGGCAAGAGAAGGGCCTGCCCTGGGGCTCTCCGGACGAGCTGACAGCGCTCCAGATGCGCGTCCATAATATGATAATCAAGAAAGTCAAGCTCGTCGACATGGTCCAGGTTATGCTTGTCCGCCGGATTCTTCCATGCCAACACCGGACTTGACACATGTGGGAATACGATCCGACGAAGCACCGGACTCTGTTAGAACTCTTCGACACGACGCACAAAGATATATGGAAGGTGCTCTTCAAGGCCAACGAGGTGCCGCCGGCCACGGACGAGGATCATGGGCACGACCTAACTCACCCTGCAAATCCTGTAAGTCCTTTCACGTTTTCAAGGTGTTCCCTTTACTCACATATTAGAGGAAGGCATCTAAGTCTCTCTATTGATTATTTCAGGATTGGACAAAGATAGCGGAACAAATCAACTGTCCGACCCCGTTGACCGAAGGCCCAAAGACCTCGCTCCTGACAAAGATGCTGTTTCCGGTGCCTTACAAGGTGCCAGAGAAGAAAGCCAAGAAGAAGGCCAAGGGGACCAGAAGTGGTCTCCGCCATAAGGGTACTTTGGACGTGACATCCGAAGATGCCGAGGCGCGCTCCTCTGCCGAAGATGACGAAGAAGAGAAGGAAGAGGAAGAAATCCGCTCCCCTCCCATAGGGAAAAAAAGAAAAGGACGACCCCCACACTTCCGGAGGCCGAGGCATCCAAGAAAGGGAAAGCTTCCTTTCCGGACAACTCCACAGCAGCTACCAGCAGCAGGTGGGAGTGGCAGCCCAGGGAGAAGCCCTGGCCAAATCGTAAGTGTACGGACACATTTTTGTATTCGCATTTTTGACTCTATTATTTTAATGTGCTTACATTACGCACTTGCAGTCCGGCTCAGTCCCACCTCGAGCGGTCCTCATCAGAGAATTCGCTGGACCCCGCGGCGATGAACAGCGAGACCCTTCCATCGGCCACCTCTCCCCAGGACCTGGATGGAGCCGAATCATTGTCCCGAAGGATCCCCGTCCCGGGAGAGAATTCGGCAGCCGTACAGGAGGCGCCAGAGGGTGAAGCCTTGGCTTCCGGACACATGGGGGAGCAGGCCCCCATGGATACTGACGATGGTGGCCATATTCAATTCAGCCCTCGTGCGTATACAATTTCGGAGACCCTACGGTTCTGGAATCAAGCGAGCAACCCCCTTCGAAGAGAAGGGGCACGCCTATGCTGCCGGTGACCTCTGTCCAACCAGAGGTACCAGACAGGTTGTTGGAAGCGTTGAAAGGCGCTTCCATGGTTGATGAACACCGTACCCTAATGGGTGCGGTGATTGGGAAGGTCCAGGCCACGAAAAGTGGGTTAACCGAAGCCTGCACTAGCCTTCTAACAGGCTTTGAGGTAAGTAATATAATTGAGAAAGAATGTCACAGTGTAGATAGTAGCCCCTGATGCTCTGTTTGGTGTTCGGAAAGAAAAGCCGAACAAAGGATCAAATAATTTTCGCAGGAGTCTAACATAAGATGTCTATGTGAATAAGGAGGTGTCGCTGCTAGCTGCTGCCGCTCATACTGCGGAGGTCTCCGGACTGAAGTAGAACCTGGAGCGGGCCAAGGAAGAGGTCGGCCTCGTGAAGAAGCAGTTGGAAGAAAACAAAGGTATATAGTAACCTGCGTGTATAATTAGGAAGGATGAATTGTTCGCCCTGACTAAAGTGTCATGAACTTTATCAGGGGCCACTACTGAGGTGGCAGCCCTTAAGAATGTGTTGGTTGAGGCCGAGGACAAAGCGACCAAGGAACGGGCCGCGCGCGAGGAGCAAGAGGCCCGGGTTAGCAAGGTCCAGCAAGAGTTCCAAGACATCGTCAAGAAGTACGAGTCCTTGGAGCATGATTCTAAGACTCAAGAGTCCGAACTTGCCAAGGCCCGCGAGAGCGTGCAAGACGCCCGAGCCGAAGCCCACAGTGCCCTCCAGGAAATCCAGGCGGCCAAGAAGATCGCGGCGGATAAGGCTTTCATTATGCAAAGCAAGTATGTGAAGGAGACATTCCTTTTACTTACCCGAATTTGGAGCTCTCTAGGGGCATTCACGGATCTGCCGTGCAGCACATCAGATGCTGCCGAGTTTTATCGAGCCGAAGAAGGGAGCTCTACGGAGAAGCTGTTATGGTCGCAATACCTTGGACCAGAACATCCGATGCCCTTTAGCAACCAGCTGAAACAACTAGTCGAGCTGCACAAGGCAGCCGAACTAGCCATGAAGGACCTTATAGTCCGGCTATGGCCTGCCGAGCCCATGCCCAGCAGCTACTTCGGACTCGTGAAGCGGCTTGTGAATGCCTATCCACGGCTTGAAGTTATAAAGCGGTCGATCTGCATTGAAGGTGCGCGGATGGTCTTTGCCCACGCCAAGGTGCACTGGGCGAAGATGGATGGCAAGAAGCTGATGACCGAGGGGCCACCTTAGGGAAAGGAGCACCGCCGACCCAAACTGTAATTTGATAGTGTCTTGGAGGGATCCCGCCTTGTGGCGGAGCAATGTGCAAAGGATGTTATATTCCCATGAAAACATTCATTTGATCCTGCCCTGTAATATGAAACAAGATATTTATATAATATAATGCTTGTTTATTTAAAATTTTACCTCCTGTGCGGCCGTTTATGAAATCTAAGAGTTGGCCAGTCGTCGGCTTCTGCCCCCATGTAGCTAGTACAGGGGTGTTCGGGACAAATCTAAACACTCTTTATCCAAGTTTTTGGTCCTTTAAGGAGGTGTTTAGCACAACGAACAAGGCAATCAGACTATACGGCTTTATCACCCTCACTTAGCCATAGGAGTTTGATAATTTTAAATTTTTGGCACAACCCCTAGTATTCGAAAGGCTGAAGTTGGGGTGTTAAACACGCCTAATCGGACAATAACCGATTCCTCGCATAAAGCATAGAAAATCTCTAAGGATTTGAAACCTCTTGAGCAGCTAACCAACTCTCGCTGCATCATGACAGTTAGTTTTCGGTTTCTCTACTAAGGTGCTCGTCCGAAAGAACTGGGACACAATCGCAGTAGTTCTCCCTTTACTACCCTAGCCGATATAGCGGAACGTAAGGTAGTAAGCACAGGAGCCGAGCAACCCAACTATTGACCAAAGACATGATTCGGAGCCGATGCATATAATGTTATAAGTTCGGGGTGTCGAACTGTACTATAAAAGTGTTCAGACTTTCTTGCCCTGTTATGGGGTACAATGAAGCCCCTCACGAATTAAGGCGTACCAGAATGTACGGGTGCAATTGATAATAAATAAACAGATAAAGAAAAAATTAAGTAATAAGCTGACGCTGCAAATTATTTTCCCATTGTAATTTGGTTAATACGTCAAGGCGTATGTGTACAAGTAGTGCGATAAGCAAATAGGGCTATTTGACATGCCATGACCAAGAGCGAGCTGTGTGCGGGTATGTAAAACAGGTATAAGGATCGTTAGCAGAGACCACCTGGGGATTCCCTTGTATGTCAAAGCTCCTTGCCTTCTTGGTGTATTCGTCCCGCGATGGGTCCGATGATCAGGTTATTAGAAAAGCCTCGAGAAGGGAAAAAACCTGAAAGAAAGAGAAAAAGTGAAGGTATGTGGATCCAGGGGCGGTTGCGCCGCATTGTGGACCGTGGTCTAGCTGTGCCTCCGTCCATGCCCATGGTATTTTAAGTGCGTAGTGTTATGTATGCGTGGCACGAATTTCACCACTTGATTGGGACTAGGACGAAGAACGAATTGCTAGTTGAGCTCTAGACAAGTCGGACGGTCCTGCTGCAGAGTAGTTCAGACTCGCTTGATGGTGTCTAGGGGCTTTATTGCCGAATTGAGGTTCTGCCTAAGAAGGCTGCTCTGTACTTCTGCTGCAAGGGCCGCGGTGTGCTCCTCAGTATGGAGGGAGCACTCCGTATTTCCATTGACTGTTATAACACCGCGAGGTCCGGGCATCTTGAGCTTAAGGTAGGCATAGTGCGGCATCGCATTGAATCGAGCAAATGCGGTTCGTCCGAGCAGTGCATGATAACCACTTCGGAAGGGGATGATGTCGAAGATTAGCTCTTTGCTTCGGAAATTATCCGGGGATCCGAAGACCACTTCTAGTGTGATTGAGCCCGTACAACAGGCCTCTACACCTGGTATGACACCTTTAAAGGTGGTTTTTGTGGGCTTGATCCTTGAGGGATCGATACCCATTTTGTGCACTGTATCCTGATAGAGCAGGTTCAGGCTGCTGCCTCCATCCATGAGGACTCGTGTGAGGTGGAATCCATTAATAATTGGGTCAAGGACCAATGCGGCTAAACCGCCATGACGGATACTGGTCGGATGGTCCCTGCGATCAAAGGTGATCGGACAGGAGGACCATGGGTTGAACTTTGGGGCGACTGGCTCCATCGCGTAGACGTCCCTGAGTGCGCACTTGCGCTCCCTCTTGGGGATGTGGGTGGCGTATATCATGTTCACTATTTTGACTTGGGGGGGGGGGGATTTCTTCTGTCCCCCTGTGTTCGGTGCTCGGGGTTCCTCGTCATCGTCCTTGCTTTGCGACCCTTTCTCCTTATTCTCGGCATTTAACTTGCCGGCCTGTTTGAAAACCCAACATTACCTGTTGGTATGACTGGCTGGTTTATCCGGAGTGCCATGGATTTGTCATGGTTGATCTAGTATGCGGTCCAGACTGGACGGTCCCAGATTGTTCCTTTTAAATGGCTTCTTCCGCTGACCGGACTTAGAGCCGCTGAATCTGGCGTTGATCATCGTGTCTTCGGTACTACCACCGTTGTTACGACGCTTATGTCTATTGTGTCGGGCTTGCCGTTGCTGTTTCTGGCTTCAGAAGTGCCAGGTTCGCTTGTATTGTTGTTGCTACGGGCTCGCCAGCTGTCTTCGCCCGCATAGAAGCGGGTCATGAGTGCCGTAAGGGCTGACATGGACTTCAGTTTTTCCTGGCTGAGGTGTCTGGCCAGCCATTCGTCGCGGATGCTATGTTTAAAGGCCGCTAGGGCTTCAGCGTCCGGACAATCGATGATATGGTTCTTTTTAGTTAAGAACTGAGTCCAGAATTTCCTGGCTGACTATCTGGGCTGTTGGATTATGTGACTTAAGTCATCGGCATCCGAAGGTCGGACATATGTGCCTTGGAAGTTGTTGAGGAAGGCGTCCTCCAATTCCTCCCAGCTGCCAATGGAGTTTTTGGGCAGACTATTTAACCATTATCTGGCTGGTCCCTTGAGTTTGAGTGGGAGGTATTTGATGGCGTGAAGATCGTCACCGCGGGCCATATGAATGTGGAGAAGAAAATCCTCAATCCACATCGCTGGGTCTGTTGTGCCATCGTATGATTCAATTTTCACTAGTTTAAACCCTTCTGGGAAATCATGTCCCATTACTTCATCAGTGAAGCAGAGGGGGTGTGCGGCACCTCTATATCTTGCCAAGTCATGACGTAGCTCGGATGGAGTTCGTCTGTGATTTTTGGCCCAGACGTGGTTATGTTTGTCACATTCAGCCGGATGGCCATGGTCGCGCATCGGGGCACGCCCTCGTGATCCATAGCTGGATCTTGTCTGACCTGCTCTCTTTTCCAAATCGCACTGCAGGTCATGTGTATATCCCCGAGTTGTTGTATTTCTGTTTATTCAGCAAGGTAATGCGGGCTGGTGTTCGGCTCGAGGTGCCACTTTGTCCCGTCCACGTGGTGGTCGGTCAGCCGCATCGTACCTTGGTAGGATGGGCTCCAGCACCTTGTCATCGAACTGTGGTAACAGTTTGCGCTTCGGGTAGCTTTTGGTTGGGCGCTCGAGGACATATTCCTCGGCTGCTAGGACATCAGTCCATCTTCCATTGAGCAGATCTTGATCAGCTTGAAGCTGCTGCTGCTTCTTTTTCAGGTTTCTTGTGGTGGCAATTAGCTGACGCTTAAAGCGTTCCTGTTCGGCGGGCTCCCCAGGCACGATGAAATCTTCGTCGCCGAGGCTCACCTCATCCTCGGAGGGCGGGAGGTAGTTGCTATCCTCTGAGTCTTCGTTCATGGCCTATTCATCAGGGCTCACTCGCCCATCTTCCCGTTCCTCCTGTTCGGAGGTTGGCTCAATGGGGTCTTCATTGTTTTCGGTACCGTCCAGAGTGTTGTCCTCTTCTGTGACGGTGTTGCTATTTTTACTGCGGTGTGGCTTAGAGCAGCGCCCCTGACGTTGGTGCTTTGGCTGTTTCTCAGGAGGTTTATCCTCGACTGGATTTTCATCATCGCCGTTGTTTTCTTTGGGTGTATCCACCATGTATATGTCGTACGAGGAGGTGGCTGTCCAACGCCCTGTATGCGGTGGTTCTTGCTCCTCTCCGGGATCGTCGTCCATACCGTCGATGTCTTCGGAGTCGTAGTCGAGCACGTCGGTTAAGTCGTCGACAGTGGCTATTAAGTGGGTGGTGGGTGGGACGCAAAGTTCTTCATCGTTTGCTTCCCATTCGAACCTAACGTAGTTCGGCCGAGAATATCCCGACAAGGAGAGGGATTTTGATGAGCTCAACACATCACCAAAGGGCGAGTGTTGGAAGATGTCTGCGGAGCAGAACTCCAAGACCAACGCCCAATCAGGTTCAATGGGCGCGGATGCAGGCAGTCCGGAACCCATGGCCGGAGACGAGTCCGAGGATCCGGCGACACAAGCCCAGCTTGATGTTGGGTCTGTGTGCGGCTCGAGCACCGCTGCGTCTGCGGCCTCCTTGGCGGGGTTAAGCTTCCCGTCCTCGGACGACGCAGTCCACTTTGGCTCTAGGGCCAGGGCGGTCACAGGCGCTATCTCCTGTGTGTGGCCCGATGACAGATCTAGGTCATGTTCATCGTGGTGGCCGGGGGCAGCCGTCATGGTCCCAAACCCGTTGAAGATCAAGTCTCCATGGATATCGGCCACAAAATTCAGGCTTCCAAATCTGACCTGATGGCCAGGGGCGTAGCTATCAATTTTCTCTAGATGGCCAAGCGAGTTGGTCCGAAGTGTGAAGCCGCCGAATACGAAGATCTGTCCGGGAAGAAAAATCTCCCCTTGGACTGTGTTGTTGTAGATGATTGACGGAGCCATCAAGCCTATCTTCGACGACACAACGGAACTCTCAATGAAAGCACCAATGTCGGTGTCAAAATCGGCGGATCTCGGGTAGAGGGTCCTGAACTGTGCGTCTAAGGCTAATGGTAACAGGAGGCGGGGGACACAATGTTTACCCAGGTTCGGGCCCTCTCTATGGAGGTAATACCCTACTTCCTGCTTGATTGATCTTGATGAATATGAGTATTACAAGAGTTGATCTACCACGAGATCGTAATGGCTAAACCCTAGAAGTCTAGCCTATGAGGTTATGATTGTTGCTAAACCCTAGAAGTCCAAACCCTCCGGTTTATATAAACACCGGGGGGGGGGGGCTAGGGTTGTAAAAAGTCGGTTACAAAGAAATGAATCTATATATCCGAATCGCCAAGCTTGCCTTCCACGCAAAGTAGAGTCCCATCCGAGCATGGGACGAAGTCTTCTATCTTGTATCTTCATAGTCCAACAGTCCGGCCAATGTATATAATCCGGCTATCCGAGGACCCCTTAGTCTAGGACTCCCTCAATGGGTGTTTGGTTTGCTCGCTGTTGTTGTTGCGTTGTGTAAGTGCATCTAGTGCCCCTTAGTGATTTTGGTGTATTGAAGACTTATAGGTTAAGGGACTAATGTGTTTGTAAGTGTACACAGGTCTATAAGTCTATGAGGAGTTTGATCTTTACGGAGAAAGTCGATCCCTAAAAATGAATATCTTCGACTGAAGATTTTGGTATTCCTGAAGACTTTCATGAAGACTTTGAAAGTGAAGAAATTGGTGTATCCGTTAAGACTTGATATTCATGCGAGGAATATGAAGCTTGAAGACTTTCGTTTTCATAGTTTTGTTTTTCTCTTTCTTGAGTCATAGGAAACACCGTAATGTTAAAGGGGGTCGAGGAAATACTAAGGAAAAATTTCCATGTGATGCTCAACTCAAAATCCTACACCTACCAAACCCTTCGAGTGAAGCCTTTGGAAATCTCATACAGTTCAGTCAATTTCTTCAGTGACAGAGACGAAGTTCTTCTGGTCACTGTGGAATTTGTTCTGACTGAGGAGTTAGGAATTCGCCAGTGCGGATTGCCTACACAGTGAGGAGTATGATAGCCCTGAGGAATTTGATAGTCAAATTTCCGACCGTTGCTGTGCTGCGCGCCAGCTGTCCCAAAATATCTTATCCACCTAATGGTCATATCAGACAAGGGCATTTATGTCTTATCATGTCGGGCTGCTCCCTAGGCTATAAATAGCCGCCCCCTACAACCACGAGCTGGTTGGCTGCTCCGAGAGAAACTGACACTTGTCATTTGAGAGCAACCCATCCTCCGAGGACTTTGAGCGAAAATAATCGAGTGAGGAAAAACCCCAAACCCAAACACCTACAAACCCAAAGTGATTGAGCATCACTGAAGAGATTGATCCTGCGTGGATCCGACACTTGTTACCTTTGAAGATTGTGCTTCTTCCAGACGGTTAGGCGTCATGGTCTAGAGCATCCAAGAGGAATTGTGGATCACCGAGTGACCGAGTCTGTGAAGGTTTGGAAGTCGCCTGAAGATTTACCACGAGTGATTGGACGAGGTCTGTGTGACCTTAGTTCAAGGAGAATATGGTGAGGACTTGGTGTCCTGAGCTGCGTGCTCAGCGACTGGGTGTCCGGGACTGTGTGTCCTCGAGTTTAAATACTCAGCCGCTCCAACCAGACGTACAACTGAGACAGCAGTTGGAACTGGTCTACCAAATCATTGTCTTCACCAACCTTACTGGTTCTAATCCCTCAACTCTTTCATTTCCTCATTACTGTGTTGAGTGATTGTTCATATCTGTGTTTGAAGACTTTGACTGAAGACTTTCTCAATTTCCTCAGTTCAATTTCTTCAGTCTGTTTGTCTTCATCTTATGTTATCCTGTGTTTACGCTTCCTGTACTCTGTGCTTGTCTTCATTTCATCATGATGACTATGTCTGTATCCTATTATGCTTACTTCTGAGTACTTATTCCGCTGCTAGTAGTTCTTCGCTAAGGAATTTCCTCACCGACAAATTCCTTAGTGAAGAATTCATAAAAATCGCCTATTCACCCCCCTCTAGTCGATATAATGCACTTTCAATTGGTATCAGAGCAAGGTACTCCCTTGTTCTGTGTGATTTTGGTTTAACCACCTGGAGTTCTAGTTATGTCGACTACCGGATTGAGGAACGTTTCCTGCCCCATCTTTGACGGTCATGAGTATCCTCGGTGGAAGGCCATGATGAAGAAGTGACTCATGGCTATGGACAACGAACTATGGACCATCACCGAGATCGGTCTTACCGATCTATGCAAGATGGCTGAAGTTGATGATATTCGCAAGTACACTCTTCTCAACCTCACAGCGAAGGATGTCATCTGCACAAGTCTGTCCCGAAATCAATTCAGGAACGTCATGCATCTCAATCACGTGAACCTAATCTGGGACCGTCTCTCTGAGGTCTATGATGGACATCTAAATTGTCATGATCCTTGGCTTGATGATTACAAGGAATCTCTCAAAGAGATGACATTCGAACCAGAGTAATCATCGTCCAACCCCTGCCTTATGGCAACAAGTGCTAAGGTAAACGAATGCTACCTATCCGAGTCCAATGATGATGAATCTGGCGATGAATTTGGACCTTGCTATGATAAACTTGCTTCCCTTGCCACTAAACAACAAAGACCTCTGGAAAAAGTTCATTACATGCTAAATAAGAGTGATGATATGTTGGGTGAAGAAATGGATCAGTCAAAAGCCTTGGCTGAAAGTCCTCAGGGACTCCATTCCAAGATTGACGATCTTCAAGGTCATCATAACGCTCTCTTATCTGATCACGAGAAACTCTCTCTTGAACTTCTTCAAAGAAAGCAAGATCTTGAGAATCTAAGAGTGAGTTATGAAGATCTTAAGAAGGATCGCGATTCATTGCTTGCTCAACAAATCAGCGCTTCTCAGGAAGAATTTGTTCCTCCATGCTTAAAGTGCATTGAACGTGAATCTGCTAATTCTTCACCTGAATGTTCAAATGCTTCAACTGTTACAAATTCTTCACCTGCCTCTGCTATCACTAATTCCTCATCTGAGGACATTGCTAGTATCACTAACGATGCAGGGCTGAAGGAATTGTACACGACAGGCATGTACAAAAGCCTCAAAGGGCATCAGATTCTTTGTGATGTGCTCAAAAAGCATATCCTCAACAGAAACCCTAGGAAAGAGGGTATTGCCTTTGAGAGGAAACTCAATGCTGATGGAACATATTGGAAGCCTGAGCAGTACCCCAAAACCTCATGGGTTGCTGCAAAGTGACCTCCAGTTGATCCATCCAACTCATCTAGCTTTACATGTGAATCTCCTCATTCTTCTGATGAGTCATTTGACTCCAACTATAAACTTTTCAAAAATCAGAATGGTGAAGTATTTGCTAGATATGTTGGGACTAACTACAGGAACGGTTCCCCTATGAAGAAAATCTGGGTTCCCAAAAGTTATGTTGAAAGTCTTCAGGTAAATGTCCTCATGACACCACCACTGAAGAACAGGAACCCCAGATCCAATTCTTCATATGGACCTAATTCTTCACATGGATCAAATTCCTCAAGTGGATCAAAGTCCTCATATGAACATCATCGTGCTAACCCTTCTGTTTCGCAGGGTAGAGCTAAGGGCTATGAATATGCACATTATTCTTCAAATCATTATGTTCATAAGTCCTCGAAGAATTTCTCTGCTTATTCATATGCTTACCCTAACCTTATGTGAAACGAAATGGATTGGCCTCTATGCCACCTTTCTCATATGGTGCTCGCAGAGTGATGAACTCTATGCCACCCCTTCAGATGTGGGTGGTGAAGAAAAAGAACTAATCTCCAATGCAGGGTCAGGTCTCCAGACGTGCTTTAAACGTCTGAAGAATTTGCTGTAGGCCTGACAAAAATGCCTGAAAGGACATAGGCGAATCATGATGAAATGAACTTTCATTTCACACATCCTCCTACTGAAATATTTGTTTTACTGCTTGATGAAATTCATCTGATGAACTTGATATCATATTCTTCACTGATGAAGTATATGAGATCGTAAGTTGCACTAATTCATCTGCAGGATGATCAGCCCAAAGCCAATGAGTGGGTTCTAGATAGTGGATGTACAAATCACATGACGGGTGACAAGAGTCTATTGATGGATGCTCCTTTATCACCGTCACATCTGAAGCATATCATCTTCGCCGACAAAGGCAAAAGTCAGGTATTGGGTCTAGGTAAGGTTGCGATCTCAAAGGATCGACACATGGACAAAGTCATGCTTGTCGAGTCCTTAGGATACAACCTCATGTCTGTCTCAATGCTTTGTGATCTTGATATGGTTGTTGTCTTTGGCAAGTATCGTTGTGTTGTGATCATGGAAGCTGACCATTCCAAATTCTTCGAAGGCTTTAGGAGAGGAGATCTGTATATTGTTGATTTCTCTACAGGACCACAACCAGCCGTGTGCTTACTTGCAAAAGCTTCAGAAGGCTGGCTATGGCATCGACGACTTGGTCATGCTGGCATGAAGAATCTGAACACGCTTGCAAAGAAGAAGCATGTCATTGGCATTGAAAATGTCAAATTCCTCAAGGATCACTTATGCGGAGCTTGTGAAGCTGGAAAGATGACAAAGGCCAAGCATCCAACGAAGACTATCATGACCACTACTCGTCCATTTGAATTGCTTCACATGGATCTCTTTGGTCCTAATCATTATTCTGCTGTTTCAAACAATGCATCTCTATATGGCTTTGTTATTGTTGATGACTATTCTCATTACACATGGGTACACATTATCACTTACAAACATGAAGTGCAGGAAATCTTCAAACGATTTTCCTCGAGGGCTTCAACCAACTTTGGTGTGAAGATCAAGCACATCAGAACTGACAATGGAACCGAGTTCAAGAATTCTGGTCTTGATGGCTATCTTGATGAACTTGGTATTACTCATGAGTTATCTGCTCCTTATACTCCTCAGCAGAATGGCGTCGTGGAGCGCAAGAATAGAACCCTCGCTGAAATGGCTCGCACTATGCTTGATGAATACAAAACGCCTCGTCGTTTTTGGATTGATGCAATTGATACTGCGTGCCACATCATCAATCAGGTATATCTTCACAAATTCTTCAAGAAGACTGCCTATGAACTCCTCACTGACAAGAAACCCAATGTGTGTTATTTCAAAGTCTTCGGTGCTAAATGTTGGATTAGAGATCCTCATCAGAATGCTAAATTTGCATCGAAAGCACATGAAGGTTTTATGCTTGGTTACGGAAAGGACTCGCACACCTATAGAGTCTTCAACAACGTTCTTCACAAGGTTGTTGAAACTGTAGATGTGCGGTTTGATGAAACTAATGGCTCACAAAGAGAGCACCTACCTTCTGTGATAGATGAACCAACACCTGAGGATTCTATCAAGTTCAAGGCTACTGAGGATGTTATTCCTACCGAAGAATCTGTTAAAGAATTCATTCCAGAACATGAAGAAAATCGAGCTGGTGCACCTGATGAAAATGCTGATCAAATTCCTCAACGACAACCAGCTCATCCTCGCATTGCAAAAGAAGTGCAAGTGGAAAAGATCATCGATGACATTCGAGCGCCAGGTCCTCTCACACGCTCAAAAGCTTCACATTTATCTAACTTTTGTGGGCACTATGCTTTTGTCTCTATTACAGAGCCCACTAAGGTAGATGAAGCTTTTCTGGAGCCTGAGTGGATTCAGGCCATGCAAGAAGAATTACATCAATTCGAGCTCAACAATGTCTGGAAACTGGTCAAACATCCAGATCCTTGCAAGCATAATATCATCGGCACAAAGTGGATCTACCGCAACAAGCAAGATGAAAATGGCCTTGTGGTGAGGAACAAGGCACGACTTGTAGCTCAAGGCTACACACAGGTTGATGGAATTGATTTCGATGAAACTTTTGCACCTGTTGCTAGACTTTAGGCTATTCACATATTACTTGCTTACGCTAACCATCATAATATCACTTTATATCAAATGGATGTGAAAAGTGCATTCCTCAATGGTAATCTTGAGGAGGAAGTATATGTTGCTCAACCCCCAGGTTTTGAAGATCCAAAGAATCCTGACAAAGTCTTCAGACTCAACAAGGCCCTATATGGCCTCAAGCAGGCCCCTCGGGCGTGGTATGATACTTTAAAGGAATTCTTCGTGAAGAATGGCTTCACACCCGGTTCACTCGATCCTACTCTCTTTACTAAATCTTATGATGGTGAACTGTTTGTGTGCCAAATATACGTTGATGATATTATCTTTGGCTGTACTGACCAACGTTATAGTGATGAATTTGCCTATATGATGAGTGAAGAATATCAAATGTCTATGATGGGAGAGTTGAAATTCTTTTTAGGTCTTCAAATTCGTCAACAACACAATGGCATATTCATATCTCAGGAGAAATACCTCAAGGATGTTCTGAGGAAATTCGGCATGCAAGATTGCAAAGGCGTCAAAATTCCTATGCCCACAAATGGCCATCTATGCACTGATGAAAATGGTATTGACTTCGATCACAAGGTATACCGCTCCATGATTGGTTCTTTATTGTACTTATGTGCATCTAGGCCAGATATAATGCTTAGTGTTTGCATGTGTGCCCGATTTCAAGCTACACCGAAGGAATCACACCATAAGGCTGTGAAGCATATTCTTCGATATCTAGCTCACACACCAACACTAGGATTATGGTACCCCAAGGGCTCTACCTTTGATCTCATTGGATATTCTGACTCTGACTATGCTGGTGATCGTGTGGACCGCAAGTCAACATCTGGTACTTGTCATTTCCTCGGACGATCTTTGGTCTGTTGGTCCTCGAAGAAACAGAACTGCGTATCACTGTCTACTGCAGAGGCTGAGTACATTGCTGCTGGTTCTTGCTGTGCTCAACTTCTATGGATGAAGCAAATCCTCAAGGACTATGGCATCAACATGAAGAATGTGCCTCTCCTCTGTGACAATGAGAGTGGAATCAAGATTGCTCACAACCCAGTTCAGCACTCGAAGACAAAGCACATTCAGATTCGTCATCATTTTCTTCGTGATCATGTGTTGAAGGGCGACATCTCCATCAAGCACGTGAAGACTGAAGAACAGCTAGCCGATATCTTCACAAAGCCCTTGGATGAGAAGAGATTTAGCAAGTTGCGGTGTGAGCTAAATATCTTAGAATCTTCGAATGTTCTCTGAAAAGGACACACATCCTGACACTTATGCAAAATTGATGACTTAGATGTGCAACACATGAAGAAACATTTTTCTTCAATCAATGAAGAATAACACTCTAAGTGTGAAGAAATTAATGAAGAATTTGATTCTCAGAACCCTACGACAATTGTACGCGGTGTCTGAAATTATCATTCTTATACGGTGCGTCACGCCACCACCAAAGTTGAAAATCTTCATTTTTGAAATTCCTCAGTTTTTGAAATTCTTCAGTTTTTCAAATTCTTCAACTTTGCAAAATCTTCATTGTTTCTGTCGTTTTTCTTCATTGGCTATATATATATATATATATATATATATATATATATATATATATATATATATATATATATATATATATATATATATGAGTTTATGTCCTCTACAGCATTCACTTATGGTTATTTCTTCAAGTTGCTTCTTCTACTAAGTGAATGTGATCGGACCCTTCCCCCTCTATGCTATACTCAACCCAATCTATTCACAAATTCTTCATGTGCGTTCTATTTGAAACTCATTCAAAATCTTCACTGTGTCCTCGATAGCTGAAGAATTTGCTAATGGAACTTTAAAATTAATCTTATCCAAATTTTCGGTTTTACTGCTCAATCCATTCCGGATCCCACGATAGACTTATCTATTCACCCATGATCTAACACGATCTCCACTTCTCAGTACATGGGTGACACATGTCAAGCGAAGGAGAAGGGTCAGGGGCAGGTTCGTCCTAAATCTTCGGGCAAACAGTTTTTCACTACCACTATAAAAAACCCCTCTCCCCTTCCTCACTTCCTTTACTCCGCTCGACCGCTCTCTCTCTCGCTCGAGCTCCTAAAACCCTAGTGTCGCCGCTACTCCATCATCGCCGGTGAGGAAGAGCTTCACTGCCTCGACCTCGCCGCCATCATACTCGCGCCGACCGTGGAAATCTTCACTCCGCCGCCGCCGTAGCTGTCTTCCTCCGCCAAGTTAGGGCATGGAAGATCTGCACCGACAAACTTCACTGTTCTTCTTCACAGTTCGTCGTGTTCTTCATCAAGGGTAATTAAAAGTTACTTTTACTACCTTTTTGATTCAAAATTTCACTACAAAATCTTCAAAGGTGTTTATTTCCTCAAATCCTCACACACAAAATACCTCACTAGTCATCTGTTCTTGATTCGTTTCTCTAAGCATCGTTTTTCCTCAAGATTCCTCAATTGTGTGGATCCTCGATCTATACAACTCTAGAACCTAAGACAAAGAACGCTTAGCGAAATTCTTCAAGGCTCATCTGGTAAAATTCCTCAAACTTGTTTTTTTTAAAAACCTTCTGAGAACGCATATGACCTCTCCAAATTCCTTGCAACTATACTCTGTTCACAGGTACTCATGTCCGCTGCTGAATCACTAGGTTCTCATCAACTTAACTCATTTGCAGCGTTCCTTGAAGAAAAGTTGCATACTTCTTCAGAAAATTCGATTGTTCAAATTCCTCATCTGAAGAATATGGCAGACGATAAGAAACCGCAGAAAGGAGAAAAGAAACCTGAGGTCATGACTGCTTTTGAAATACCTGAGGCCATCTGTGCTGATTATTGCACACCTGATGAGGCTAAGTACGGAAAAGAAAATAAAAATCAGCGCAAGGTGCGCATACAGAAGATTGAAAGGAGATGGGCAAGAGAATGGAGGGAGTACAGATATGTGACTCCAAAGTATATGAAGAAATTCGCACTTAATCCTCCATGCCCAAGAGCTCCATTGGCACTTGGACAAGAAGCTGACCCCACCAGCATCAAGCACGGTGAGGACTTTCCTGAAGAATGGGCCAAGCGCCAAGCTAAGTTGGCAAGACAAGCCAAAGAAGCAGTGAGGAAATTCAATGAAGACTCTGTTGCTGCTACTGCCACTGAGGCCTCTGTCAAGCCAAGAAAATCAATGGCAAAGAAGCCCGCTCACAGGCCAAGTTCCTCAGCAATGCCCTCACGGCCAGAATCTTCAAAGCCCTCACGACCAGATTCTTCAAAGCCCTCACGGCCAGTTCCAACTACTGCTCCTCCTCCAAAGTCCTCAGCTGCTCCGGCAAAGTCCTCAACACCCGTACATCTGGCCACGTGCCAAAGGAATACAGGCATCTCTATTTCCTCTGGTGCCTCAGCAAGTTCCTCAGCTGCACCAAAATCTTCATCAGACCCCACTCTGCTGAAGACTAAGGCAACGGCTGGTCGAGGTCCTCGGCCAAGTCCGAAGAAGAAATAGGTTGCCTTCCAAGTGCCATCTGACGATCAAGCTGATGATGATGAACTTGCAGAAATCATCAGAGACCGACAAGAAAGGGCCGCTAGAGCCAAAGGCACAAATGTGCCACTGCTTTTGGATCCAAGGGCGATCCTTGATTACATTGATCTATGGCACAAGGATCCAAATACTCCTATGCCTGATTTCAATTTGACTCCTGGTCAAAGTCACATGCTGACCCATTTCATCACTGAAGAGAAATGGAAATTTGAGAAGGCCAGGTAGATCAAGAAGACTCAGTTTAGAAAAGAGAAGTTCCTGAAGAATAACATTGTCAATATGACAACTGATGAACTCCTCAAGATCCAAGCTGAAATCAAAACCCTCAGCGATGATTTCAATGCTTACTATGCTGATTGGCAAGGAGCCAAAGTCAGGTTTGTGAAACTGACTGAGAATATCACAAATGTTGCAGCCCCATCGCAATAAGAAATTCCTCAAGCTGAAGCGTCTGCTCAGCCAACTGAAGAACATGCCAGCACCGCTGATGACATTCAGGCTGCTGATGAAAATGCTAGTTCCAGGGCTGATGACTCCATTCCAGCCGCTGAAGAAATTGTCAGGGTATCCACTAGTGGTGCGCCTGAAGAAACTGAAAAAGTCAGGGCAACTGCATTAGTTGCGCCTGAAGAAAATCAACCAGATTCCTCAGCTCCATCTGTGCCTACACCAACTCCTATTCTTCCATCTGCATCAGATGTGAGGAAGACCAAGGCTGCAGAGCGAGCTGCAGTGAAGAAGAGGAAAGCATCAAGTGCTTCAGAATCTTCAGTTCCAAAGAAGATGAAGCCTATGACAAGCTCTATTGAAAATCCAATTGATGCTGTTCCAATCTCCACCATGCCATCAAAGGACCTTGTTCCTTTTGGTGAAGAATATGTGATCCCAAGCGGATCTGATGAAGAACCTCAATCTGCTGCTTCGTCAGAGCAGGTTGATGAAGAAATTGACGTGGACACTATCCCTTCTACTCCTATTGCTTCCTCGCCAATGCCTCAGTTCACAGCTGAAGAGGCTGGCGTTGAAGAAATTGAAGATGAAGACGTGGACATTGGCTGCACAACGCCCGTGATGAATGATGACTTTTGGGAAAGTCAGCACCCCAATACTCCACTCTTCACCGCACTTCAACAAATACCTCAGTCCCCTGCACCAACTATTCAAATGGGCTCTGAAGAAACTCATCCCACTTCATCTGTCCATGAAGAAATTCCAGCCGCTAGTGCTGAAGAAACTGTTGTTGCTGATCCTTTGCACACGCAGACTGCAACTGAAGAGGAACCAGAAATTCCTCAGCCTGAAGAACCTGAGATTGCGATTCCTGAGGTTGTGATGCAACTCACTGACACTCCAGTGCCCAAGCCAACGGATCCATTCTCAAAGAAGCAAAAGTTCAAGGCTGAAGATTTCTTCAGCGAGCATGTGTTCTTCACTGACTATAACCCCTATGACTCTGCTCGCATAAGGAAGAGGCGTTTCTGGACTGCTAGTCAAGCCAATTTCTATTTCGCAGTACTGTTCAACAAAGACAAAGTCTTCGATCATGAATATATTCCTCATGTGGACGTGGAGTCTCTGCCGTGCTTCGAGCCAGTCCTCAGTGTTCTTCACGATGCTGGACTGTTAAATTTCTGCACTGACATCTGTGATTGGAATGAAGAACTCATTCTTCAATTCTATGCAACGTTGCACATCATAGGAAATTCTGGAGATGTGAATTCATGGGTGCTGGACTGGATGTCTGAGAATACTCACTACAAGGCACCAGCAACTGAATTGCTTCGTGCCCTCCCACTCAGTCCTCCCCTTGATAGTGCTCGTTGCGTCTATAGTGAACCTGAACTTTCAAATCATTTCATGCAAGTGCTCATGAAGCCTTTGAAGCCAGGGCAGGCTCCTCGAACCAAATTCCTCGTCAAGGAATTACTATATGTGCCCCGGACTATCTATCGCATTATGACGAAGACAATGAGTCCTATCAAAGGCCACGACTCAAGTGATGAAGAGGTCGTTGGCATCATGAAGAACATGCTTTTCAATATCATTCATGGCGTTCCCGTCAATTTCCATGATTTCTTCATGAGGACTCTGGCGAATATTGCTATGTCACCATTTGAACTGAAGCCTTATGCACCATGGATTATTAGATTCATTAGGACAAGGGCTTCACTAAATTACAAAGCTGACACTTTGAACCATGGCAGCTACTTGCCTCCGATTGAAGTCCTCAAACGGACATATTCCTCGGCTGATGACAAAGGAAAGGCAACTGCTATGATAGATGAAGGCATTCGTCCATTGGATGATCAATTTCGCAAGGCTGCATCCTACTCCACCAATGATGACTCTGCCACACATGATTCTACCGCCAAGCAAAATCCTCAAGCCACAGCACCCAGGGTGATGACTGATCGTGAGTTACTCCTCAGTCTTCATCAGAAGGTTGATCGCAATCATCAATGGGTCAAGCGTCAGTTTGGTTCAATTCTTCACAACATGACATCAACACACAATGCAGTGAAGAAAAACCACTACTACCTCCATGAAACCTTCAACCGTACCTGGGCTGTTCTATCACATGTCTACAGCGCTGCAGATCTGAAGAATATGGGTCTCAAGGAAGAATTTGACTGGTCTGCACCTCCACCGAAGAAATTCAAGAAGGTCAAAGTTCCTTCCTTGGTGGCCAGCTCCTATTCTTCATCGCGCGAGACTGATGAAAATGAAGACTTAGACGACACTGCGGCAGGCCCTACTATGACTACCGACCCCGACAACACTGGCGCTCCTCCATCAACTTGATATTCTTCAGGGGCGTTAGCCCTCACTTTCAAACCTTTTGGTCATTCGATGACAACGGGGGAGAAATTTGAGTTAGTCTTCAAGCGGGTCTATTATATGGGCGTTGTTTTTGCTAAGTTACAACTCTCGTTCTTCTGAAACTTTATTGGATCGAGTTGTAATCTTAAACCCGATGGTGCTCTGATACTTTTGATGCACTGTGATCTGATACTCTTGATGCGTTATTCTGCATGCTTGTTCCTCATTAATATTATTGCACGCATGCTGAATTTCATCAGGCACCATATTTCATCATGCATTTCAAATTCTTCATATTATATGTCAAATGCGTGTATGAATTACAAGATATAGGGGGAGATCTCCATGATTTAACTCTTCAAGTGTGCATTGCTTCAAAAGCAATTTCCTCACTATGCACATCTTCAGGGGGAGTTCTTCTATATCTTGTAATCAAATTCCTCAATATCAGTACTTACACTTCATATGTTTATCCCCGTTGAAAACTTAACCTATATTGTCATCAATCGACAAAAAGGGGGAGATTGTAAGTGCATCTAGTGCCCCTTAGTGATTTTGGTGTATTGAAGACTTATAGGTTAAGGGACTAATGCGTTTGTAAGTGTACACAGGTCTATTAGTCTATGAGGAGTTTGATCTTTACAGAGAAAGTCGATCCCTAAAAATGAATATCTTCGACTGGAGATTTTGGTATTCCTGAAGACTTTCATGAAGACTTTGAAAGTGAAGAAATTGCTGTATCCGTGAAGACTTGATATTCATGCGAGGAATATGAAGCTTGAAGACTTTTGTTTTCATAGTTTTGTTTTTCTCTTTCTTGAGTCATAGGAAACACCGTACTGTTAAAGGGGGTCGAGGAAATACTAAGGAAAAATATCCATGTGATGCTCAACTCAAAATCGTACACCTACCAAACCCTTCGAGTGAAGCCTTTGGAAATCTCATACAGTTCAGTAAATTTCTTCAGTGACAGAGACGAAGTTCTTCTGGTCACTGAGGAATTTGTTCTAACTGAGGAGTTAGGAATTCGCCAGTGCGGATTGCCTACACAGTGAGGAACATGATAGCCCTGAGGAATTTGATAGTCAAATTTCCGACCGTTCACTACAAGAAATATGTCAACTTATGACCTTATGTCAGTGACCCTCGAAGAATTGGTCATAAATTTATGACCATTTTAGACCAATTGGTCAAAAGCTGTTCGGGGGGCTCCAAACCCTAAACCATTGCGACCATTTTGGTCAGAAAGGTCGTAATTTCCTTACACAAAATGGTCACAAAGAAAACAATGCTAGTCCGCTGCCTTATTTCTAGTTGTTAACGACCAATATAGATGGTCATAGCCTTGTAAATTATGGTGGGTTGCTATGACTAGGCGCCACCTCATCAGTTTTGCCCATGTGTCATGTCCATGTGGCAGTTTTTGCCCTAGGTTGTGAAGCAACCTATATTTCTGTCATTCCCAAAATTCCCAAAAAAATCTCATAAATTCTTTGGGTCATATCTTCGTCAAATATCTAAAAACCTTCCTTGCCTAGTTCAAAAATAATTCAAAAATATTTATTTTCCTATTCTGTTCAAAACAACAGTTTGTGAAGGAAGTACCACTTTGGCATGTCCAAATAGTATCCATTTTCTACAGTGCTTTCCTATGCCCAGTTAACCATCCTCCACCAAATGCTAGCTCAATACATTCATTATTTTGAGTCGAGCTTCAACATTCGTAGTTATGTACAATGTGGTAGTTTGCAAAGCAAGTACCACCTAGGCTCCTCCTTTTGAGCTGAAAATTTGTGAAAACGGTCTTCTTAGTAACTGATCATCCTCACCCAAACTCACGCCCATTAGCCATGTACATTTCCCGTACCGCTAATCAAACACTTGGCTGCTAATTCATGTTTGAGCATCGATCGGTCTCCTCGTGAGAATCTTATGCTGTAATTTTCTTCCTAGCACCAACCTGGGGAGTGCCCAACCCACTAGACATGCCTAGGCCGCCCAGAACACATGGCAACGCCACGTGTTGGGTTATGTAGCAGAAATTCAAAATTTTCCTACGTGTCACCAAGATCTATCAATGGAGAGACCAGCAACGAGTAGAAAGAGAGTGCATCTACATACCCTTGTAGATCGCTAAGCGGAAGCATTCAAGTGAACGGGGTTGATGGAGTCGTACTCGTCGTGATTCAAATCACCGATGATCCTAGTGCCGAACGGACGGCACCTCCGCGCTCAACACACGTACAGCCCGGTGACGTCTCCCACGCCTTGATCCAGCAAGGAGAGAGGGAGAGGTTGATGAAGACTCCATCCAACAGCAGCACAACGGCGTGGTGGTGGTGGAGGAGCGTGGCAATCCAGCAGGGCTTCGCCAAGCACCATGGGAGAGGAGGAGTAGGAAGAGAGGTAGGGCTGTGCCAGAACTTCGTGTATAGCTCCCATGCGCCTCCCCACTATATATAGGGGCGGAGGGGCTGGTTTCTTTCCCTCCAAGTCCATTGGGGCGTTGGCCAAGGTGGGAGGAAAGAAATCTCATTATTTCCTTCCCCACCGATTGTTATCCCCCCTTTTTAGGGATCTTGATCTTATCCCTTCGGGATATGATCTTATTCCTTCTAAGGGGGGATCTTGGTGCGCCTTGACCAGGGGTGTGGGGCCTTGCCCCCACTATCCACGTCCATGTGGGTCCCCCCATGCAGGTGGGCCCCACTCCGGAACCTTCTAGAACCTTCCCGGTATAATACCGAAAAATCCCGAACATTTTCCGGTGGCCAAAATAGGACTTCCCATATATAAATCTTTACCTCCGGACCATTCCGGAACTCCTCATGACGTCCGGGATCTCATCTGGGACTCCGAACAACATTCGGTAACCACATACAAACTTCCTTTATAACCCTAGCGTCATCGAACCTTAAGTGTGTAGACCCTACGGGTTCGGGAGACATGTAGACATGACCGAGACGTTCTCCGGTCAATAACCAACAGCGGGATCTGGATACCCATGATGGCTCCCACATGTTCCACGATGATCTCATCGGATGAACCACGATGTCAAGGACTTAATCAATCCCGTATTCAATTCCCTTTGTCTATCGGTATGTTACTTGCCCGAGATTCGATCGTCGGTATCCAATACCTTGTTCAATCTCGTTACCGGCAAGTCACTTTACTCGTTCCGTAACACATCATCCCGTGATCAACTCCTTGGTCACATTGTGCATATGATGATGTCCTACCGAGTGGGCCCAGAGATACCTCTCCGTTTACACGGAGTGACAAATCCCAGTCTCGATCCGCATAAAACAATAGATACTTTCAGAGATACCTGTAGTGCACCTTTATAGTCACCCAGTTACGTTGTGACGTTTGATACACCCAAAGCACTCCTACGGTATCCAGGAGTTACACGCTCTCATGGTCGAAGGAAGAGATACTTGACATTGGCAAAGCTCTAGCAAATGAACTACACGATCTTTTGTGCTAGTCTTAGGATTGGGTCTTGTCCATCACATCATTCTCCTAATGATGTGATCCCGTTATCAACGACATCCAATGTCCATAGCCAGGAAACCATGACTATCTGTTGATCACAACGAGCTAGTCAACTAGAGGCTCACTAGGGACATATTGTGGTCTATGTATTCACACGTGTATTACGATTTCCGGATAATACAGTTATATCATGAATAAAAGACAATTATCATGAACAAGGAAATATAATAATAATACTTTTATTATTGCCTCTAGGGCATATTTCCAACACCACGGTCACGCGGTGACCACGCGGCGGGCATGCGAGTTTACGCGCTCTAGAGTTGGGGCCCTCGGCCACCGCCCAAACCTCGACGTATCGCCACCAAACCATGTATTTATGATTAAATAGGTCCTTATGTAACTAGAAATGATGTTTGGAAAAAATAAATAGCAAACTATGAGGCAGCTGCAGTTCAAATTTGACCCGCTTCCAGCTGAATCGGCGGAAATTTGTCTTTTTCACGAGAGGTGGATCAAATTATTTACACCCAAACATTTTGTCAATTGTGCATTAAATATGGCCTATTATTTTATAAAAATGATTTGGTCCAATTTTGCAACAATTATTTGGTAGTTCCTTCACAAAAAAACCTCCTTTCGGGCACTCGAAAAATGGAAAATGGTTTTTTCGTCCAACGAAAATGGAAACTTCCTTAGGCAACATTGTTTGCCATTCCAATATGCACCCTTGTGCACAATATGAGATCATTTGAACAAACTATGCCATGAATGTGACCATAAGATTGATCATTTGGCTTGAAAGCCATGAATCTTCACACTTCATAGCTCATTTCTGAGAACACTTTTTTAAAATAATTACCGTATTACAATTTTATTATTTTTCCTGGGAACTTGGCCACATATAATGACACAATGCGAAGGTTTCCCAATTATTTGATTTTTTTGGAATTTTCTATGCCCGTTTCAAAATGCGGTCAAAACGGCGGGAATGACCGTTCCTAGCTAGTGGTTGAATCTTGGAATTTTTTTGATGTTTCTATGATTAAATAGATACTTATGTACCTAGAAATGATTTTTGGAAAAAATAAATAGCAAACTACGAGGCAACTACAGTTCAAATTTGACCCGCTTCCAGCTAAATAGACAAAAATTTGTCTTTTTCACGAGAGGTGGATCAAAACTTTTTACACCCAACCATTTGGTCAATTGTGCATTAAATATGGCCTAGTATTTTCGAAAAATGATTTGGTCCAATTTTGCAATAATTATTTGGTAGTTCCTTCACAAAAAAACCTCATTTGGGGCAATCGAAAAATGGAAAATGGTTTTTTCGTCCAACGAAAAGGAAAACTTCCTTAGACAACATTGTTTGCCATTCCAATATGCACTCTTGTGCATAATATGGGATCATTTGAACCAACTATGCCATGAATGTGGCCATAAGATTGATCATTTGGCTTGAAAGCCATTGATCTCCACACATGATAGCTCGTTTCTGAGAACACTTTTTTATAATAATTGCCGTATTACAAGTTTGTTATTTTTCCTAGGAACTTGACCACATATGATGACACAATGCGAAGGTTTCCCAATTATTTGATTTTTTTGGAATTTTTTATGCCCGTTTCAAAATGCGGTCAAAACGGCGGGAATGACCGTTCCTAGCTAGTGGTTGAATCTTGGATTTTTTGATGTTTTTATGATTAAATAGATACTTATGTACCTAGAAATGATTTTTGGAAAAAAATAAAGAGCAAACTACGAGGCAACTACAGTTCAAATTTGACCCGCTTCCAGCTGAATAGACGGAAATTTGCCTTTTTCACGAGAGGTGGATCAAAACTTTTTACACCCAACCATTTGGTCAATTGTGCATTAAATATGGCCTAGTATTTTTAGAAAAATGATTTTGTCCAATTTTGCAACAATTATTTGGTAGGTCCTTCACAAAAAAACCTCATTTGGGGCAATCGAAAAATGGAAAATGGTTTTTTCGTCCAACGAAAATGAAAACTTCCTTATACAACATTGTTTGACATTCCAATATGCACTCTTGTGCATAATATGAGATCATTTGAACCAACTATGCCATGAATGTGGCCATAAGATTGATCATTTGGCTTGAAAGCCATTGATCTCCACACATGATAGCTCGTTTCTGAGAACACTTTTTTATAATAATTGCCGTATTACAAGTTTGTTATTTTTCCTAGGAACTTGACCGCATATGATGACACAATCCGAAGGTTTCCCAATTATTTGATTTTTTTGGAATTTTTTATGCCCGTTTCAAAATGCGGTCAAAACGGCGGGAATGACCGTTCCTAGCTAGTGGTTGAATCTTGGATTTTTTTGATGTTTTTATGATTAAATAGATACTTATGTACCTAGAAATGATTTTTGGAAAAAATAAAGAGCAAACTACGAGGCAACTACAGTTCAAATTTGACCCGCTTCCAGCTGTATAGACGGAAATTTGTCTTTTTCACGAGAAGTGGATCAAAACTTTTTACACCCAACCATTTGGTCAATTGTGCATTAAATATGGCCTAGTATTTTATAAAAATGATTTGGTCCAATTTTGCAACAATTATTTGGTAGGTCCTTCACAAAAAAACCTCCTTTCGGGCACTCGAAAAATGGAAAATGGTTTTTTCGTCCAACGAAAATGAAAACTCTCTGAGGAAACATTGTTTGCCATTCCAATATGCACTCTTGTGCACAATATGAGATCATTTGAACCAACTATGCCATGAATGTGGCCATAAGATTGATCATTTGGCTTGAAAGCCATTGATCTCCACACATGATAGTTCGTTTCTGAGAACACTTTTTTTATAATAATTGCCGTATTACAAGTTTGTTATTTTTCCTAGGAACTTGACCACATATGATGACACAATGCGAAGGTTTCCCAATTATTTGATTTTTTTGGAATTTTTTATGCCCGTTTCAAAATGCGGTCAAAACGGCGGGAATGACCGTTCCTAGCTAGTGGTTGAATCTTGGATTTTTTTTTGATGTTTTTATGATTAAATAGATACTTATGTACCTAGAAATGATTTTTGTAAAACATAAAGAGCAAACTACGAGGCAACTACAGTTCAAATTTGACCCGCTTCCAGCTGAATAGACGGAAATTTGCCTTTTTCACGAGAGGTGGATCAAAACTTTTTACACCCAACCATTTGGTCAATTGTGCATTAAATATGGCCTAGTATTTTAGAAAAATGATTTTGTCCAATTTTGCAACAATTATTTGGTAGGTCCTTCACAAAAAAACCTCATTTGGGGCAATCGAAAAATGGAAAAATGGTTTTTCCGTGCAAAGAAAAATGAAAAATCTCGTAGACAACATTGTTTGTCATTCCTAGATGCACCTCGTGTAAATATTTGATTGCTTCTTCACAAAAAAAATTCATTTTGGACACTCAAAACATAAAAAATAAAATGCTGACATGATTTTACACTTCATTTTTATTTGACCACGACCAATTTTATATGGTCATAACATCCAATACTAGATGGTCATAACGTCATACACGTGTGCTGCATTCTGATTGGGCCATAGCCATCTCACGCGGATCATGCATCAAGCACCGTTGGATGCTCCTGGATCCAACGGTAGTCCTTGCCCCCTCACCCTCTCACCCACCTAGCCCTAACACAACCACCCCCACGCCCCCCACGCCCCCACTTCTCCACCTTCTCTCCCGAACCCTTAGCCGCCGCCGTCCCCTTTGGCCAAAACCCTAGCCGCCCCTGCCCCCGCACCATGGCCGGCCTCCACCCCTGCGTCCACGGCGAGGAGCCCGAGT
>NC_041381.1:582280688-582350928 GCF_002162155.2 Triticum dicoccoides | reverse complement strand
CAACCCCGGCCACCGGCGACCTCTCCCCTCCCCTCCTCTCCCACGGCCGTGGTCGGACCCTCCTCGCTCGCGCCCTAAACATAGCCGCACCGCACAGCCATGGCGAGATCCAGCAGCAGCCAGATCCAGCACCAGCGGCCAGATCCAGCACTAGGAGGGCGCGCGTGGAGGACACCGTTTGCCGCCATGGGAGCGCTCGAGGAGGCCCACCTCGCCACTGTCGCCGCGTGCGTGTGCGACAATGACGAGGAGGAGGATCTTCTGGTGGAGCTCGGCGGCGGGAAGGCACCGGGGGACACCATGGAGCTGACGGTGCGCGCGCTGCTGGTGGGGATCGGCGATGACGACCGCCGAGAGGGGCTGCGCAGGACGCCCAAGAGCGTCGCCAAGGCCTTCCCCGACGGCACCCGAGGTATAACCCTTGGATTGCGCATGCTCGCGTTCGTTCCTTGTTTTGACCATTTGATGGAAGCGTCCAAGTCGAGCACTCCTCGTTCATTAGCGCACTCTGAATGTTTTCTTTGTCAGCGTACGTGTAAAGAACTTAGACTTAGACATGAAAGATTGCATTGTCTTTATTAAGTACTCCTAGTTCGTTAGCGCACTCTGAATGTTGTTCATGCGTATGTGCTTTTGTCAGCGTCCGTGTAAAGAACGAAGCCTCATGTGTTCCATTTACCTACAGTTTTTCTTCCCTTGATAGTATTTCACCAGGATTGTTAAACATAGGCTTTGTGGGCCAACATGTGACTTGTCTTGACTGATGTACGTGCGCCGGTGAGCGCCGATGACTTATATTTTTCAAGGTTGACTTGCCTTAACAAGTAGTACTCCATTTCCGTTTCATAGTCTACACCGGCTGAATCAACACCTTGTATGTTGGTTGTTTACTTACTACTAGGCCCAGGTTGACCTGCCTTAACAAGCATATCTCCATTTCCTATTCTGTTCTGGCTGAATGAATGCATCAAACCCTTGTCTGGTGGTTGAACTAATTAATTTACTTGGCTCAGGTTGAAGCTCAAGTACTAATGACAGTAGGATTATGCTGAATAAACTGAATGTATGTATGATGGCTGCAGGCTCGATACAGGAATGTGGAGATAGCCACGACCACAGCTCTCCAGCAACCAAGACAGCGACAGCGTCGACGGGATCCTCGGACGACCTGCGTCCTTCCCCGACCACGCCCATGACCTGCATCCAGCTGCTCGTTCCCCGGTCCTCCTCAACTTTGCTCCTGGTGAGCTGCTGTGGGTGAGACAATTGACTCGATCTGTTGCTATTGGTAGAACTGCTGATGTAGTCTGGGTGTAGCCGCAACTGTTGTAGGTTGGGTGTGTAGGAGGCTGACCTACTGCTCTTCTTAGTACCATGGCTGCTATAGGTTTGTTTTATCTGCAATATATACTATCTTGGTTTAGTTTAGGGGAAAATAGAGATGTTTCTGTTGGACTGTGTTACGTGATTGATAGGTCACTGTCCCATTACATACTATCATGTAAACCTCCTGTTTTCCTGAAATGCTATTATTGATAAGTCACTGTCCCATGACATACTACTCTATTTGAGCAGGAATAGGTGGTGCCATGACTTGGTTTCAACCTATTGTTTGCTAGCAGAAAATATGTGGCTTATTTTTTATCTTATCTTGTATTAAGCTGCCTTGTCTGTATTGAACTATGTAATTCCAGCAGCGACCACCACATCTGGTGAAAGAGACACTCTCTCTGCTGTATTTTCTGTTTATTGTTTGTAGTGAATGACTTTCTGTGTCTTGGTAGGTAATTGGTATCATGTCCATGTTGTTGTTGCATGTGTAATTAATAAATGGCAGAAATAACACCTGCTTGGAATCTCTCGGTCCTGGCGCGTGTGATCTGACTGGGTTGCATTGGTGTGTGGTTGCAGGACAAGGTGGTGAACCTGCTGTTCGAGAAGAGGCCGAAGTTTTGGCATTGGTGGAGGCCGAAGAGGATCTGCAAAGATCTCAGCAGCATCGGCGACACTAGTATGCTGAATACCAATTTCCTATAAAAGAAATCTGCTACACTTGTCATCTTTGTTTCCTGTAAAAGAAATATGCTGAATACCAGTTTCTACCAGTCTGACGGCGGCTTGTGTGCGTTGCAGTTATTGTCTCTGTCACCAAGGAGGGTGTCAAGTTCTCCACTGCTGCAGACATTGGAACAACAAACATCATACTGCATACTAAAAGTTAAGAACCCCAACTGATTTGTTCTCAATCTGATTGCTTGCTAGTTACTTAGTTTTTATATCTGGACAGTGTTGTAATACACTATTGTGTCCCTATGATGTGAAAGTTATGGTCTGAGTAGCTTTATATTAGGATCTGCTTGAGTCTCTATGATGTTCTCTCTTAGTATCATGTCATGAGCTGTGAGTCGTGCATATATAACTGAGCTGTATAAGACCAGCAAGTTTTTTTGCCAATTAGCTTTTCGTGTGCATGCTCTTAATCCCCATAACACTAAGAGAGGACTTTACTGATTCCCATATTACTAATTTCTGTATCAAACATTATTATTTTGTATCTATGTGCTAGCTCTGTCAAATATAATCAACCTGCCTATGTTCCATTTTGCTATTTGTACTTGGATAGAAAAGCTAAAATCTGTATAGTGCTTTGTGTGTAATACCAAGTTGTTCCTGTTATTTACAAACTGCTGTTCTTATACATTGATCCACAACACCTTACATTACACATTTGAAATTAATTAAAATATATCTAAACACAGTGCTTCAACACAGATTTATCCTATGATTATACGTGAGACATTAGTTTGTTTTTATGCTTTTGTTTCCGACAGTGCTTCAAGCTTGTTTATTAACTCGATTTGTTGTTATTCTGTTTAACAGGAGACTGCAGCAGAAGCAGAGAAGACGGATGCTACACCAATCCAAGAGTAGCTAGCTTTAATTAACTTGGCAGAGCGTTTTATTTTTCAATCGCAATATTTGTGATTGTGTGGAATATTGTATGGTTATGTACGTGAAGTTTTAAGTTCCTGGGCATGCAATATTTGTAGGTTAAACTGGTTGTTATGATGTGAACGAGTGTATGGAGTTTCACATGTTCTGTTCTGTACAGAATATATTGTAATAAACCTATTTTGGTTGTTATTTGAAGATTTTCATATTCTTTTCTTCTTTCTGTTTGATATATACTGCTTAAAAAGCGATGTGGATCCACTGCCAGGAAAAATCTGACAATTGGGACCCATCTAAAAACTTGACCACAAAAAACCCTTGAAAATAAAAATGAAATGGGCCGCAAAAGGCCATGCCTAGAAAATAAAAAGGCCAAATTGTTGGGCCAGGCCCATGTAGCTAGAGAAAATTAATAGAGAAAATATACAGTAAAAAGGCCGAATTGTTGGGCTAGGCCCATGTAGAAAACCGAATTGGACCGCACTGAATCTTGTGCCACATCAGCTTGCCACGCTGGATGCCTACGTGGCTTGGGGAGGTTGCTAGTGACCAAAACACCACAGTAGGAATATTTTGGTCGTAAACGTCTTCGACCATTCCAGAAGAAAGGTCGCTATAGTCAGTTTATGACAGCCAGCTTTTGACCTTCTGTTTTTGGTCACAAAAAGGTCGCAAATGGAAATTTGTGACCTTTCAGTGACCAATAGTGGTGGTCACAAGTTGACATATTTCTTGTAGTGGTTGCTGTGCTGCGCGCCAGCTGTCCCAAAATATCTTATCCACCTAACGGTCATATCAGGGCATTTATGTCTTATCATGTCGGGCTGCTCCCTAGGCTATAAATAGCCGCCCCCTACAACCACTAGCTGGTTGGCTGCTCCGAGAGAAACTGACACTTGTCATTTGAGAGCAACCCATCCTCCAAGGACTGTGAGCGAAAACCATCGAGTGAGGAAGAACCCCAAACCCAAACACCTACAAACCCAAAGTGATTGAGCATCATTGAAGAGATTGATCCTGCGTGGATCCGACGCTTGTTACCTTTGAAGACTGTGCTTCTTCCAGACGGTTAGGCGTCATGGTCTAGAGCATCCAAGAGGAATTGTGGATCGCCGAGTGACCGAGTTTGTGAAGGTTTGGAAGTCGCCTGAAGACTTACCACGAGTAATTGGACGAGGTCTGTGTGACATTAGTTCAAGGAGAATACGGTGAGGACTTGGTGTCCTGAGCTGCATGCTCAGCGACTGGGTGTCCGGGACTGTGTGTCCTCGAGTTTAAATACTCAGCCGCTCCAACCAGACGTACAACTGAGATAGCAGTTGGAACTGGTCTACCAAATCATTGTCTTCACCAACCTTACTGGTTCTAATCCCTCAACTCTTTCATTTCCTCATTACTGTGTTGAGTGATTGTTCATATCTATGTTTGAAGACTTTGACTTTGACTTTCTCAATTTCCTCAGTTCAATTTCTTCAGTCTGTTTGTCTTCATCTTGTGTTATCATGTGTTTACGCTTCCTGTACTCTGTGCTTGTCTTCATTTCATCATGATGACTATGTCTGTATCCTGTTATGCTTACTTCTGAGTACTTATTCCGCTGCTAGTAGTTCTTCGCTAAGGAATTTCCTCACCGGCAAATTCCTCAGTGAAGAATTCATAAAAATCGCCTATTCACCCCCCTCTAGTCGATATAACGCACTTTCACGTTGTAGGTATTGTACGTGTTGAACCTTCCCTGGTCGAGTGGTCGTTGTTGCTTGTAGTTGCCTAACTGTTGCATGTAATCAAAATATTTACAACATTTTCACCCAAAAAATGACACGACATTACTTTGTAGTTTGCATCATTCGCATGTTAAAAGCTCTTCTTTTGAAGGTTGTTAATGTGAAAGGAAATCTTCTTTTGAAGATAGTCAATGATAGCTTTTAATCATGCTCTTGTTTCAAGTTAATCTTCTCAAAGCATAGCTTCTCATGATATTTCAAAGGCTCTATATGATCTTGTTGGTGAGTTTCATGAGGAAACTTTAGAGTGTTTAGTAGGATCTACCAATTCCTTCATTTGGTGACTCAAATAAGTCACGTGACTTGGAAGAAACTAGAGCAAGTCCGGCAGCACCTTCATCTTGACTATAGTCGGAGTTGGAGTGATAACTTCTCTCAGAGTTGTTGTCGGAGTCATATCCAGATACCCATTCAACAATATGAGCTTGAGGTCTTCTTCTTGAGTATCTCTTGGTGTATTTGTCCTTCTTATCCGTTTCCTTACTTCTCCGGGATGGTCTCTGTTCGTATGTACAATCCTTACTCCTTGCCCCCCTTTGAGGAGAGTCATTTTTTTCTCTTGGGAGGAGTCGTGCACTCATTTGAGAAATGTTCGGGTCTTCCACAATTATCAATTGCGATTATGGTTTGAAGATCTTGACTCGTCATATCTTGACTTGGAGTAACTTCTCTCTTTGCCTTTGTTCTTGTAGAACTTTGGTAGTTACGAACCAGAAGGCTTATCTCATCATTGGATATTTCCTTCAGTTTTTTCGTTGAGGCATTGGGAGCATCACTTGTATCTTTGTAAGCACCACTACTAGATTGGCGATGGAGCTCTTTTTTGTTTCTAAGTGACATATCTCAGGAGCTATAATCCTTCCAATGATTTTGTTGGTTTGTGATCTTTCTAGTTTGGCATCATTTGAATCAATGTGCACGCGATGTCATACTTGCTATCCAAAGCTCTTATAATCTTCTTGATGATGAATTTACCAGTCATCTCTTTGCTTCATAAGTCAGAAATCTCATTGATGATATCGATGAGTGCAAGCCTAGAGTTCATTTCGGTGACAATGTAGTGATGAATATGTTATAAAATAGTACAAAACACAATTGAATACCTCATTAGGCATTAATTATGATTAAAAGGTCGGCGAGGATATACAATGGAATACGGTTCAAGTGAATGACATACTTGGTCTATGCATGTTGCTTTACTATTCAATGTCTAATAAAACTCAACTAAATATAAATAAAAATATTTCTATTGAAGTTGCCTTATATTTTAGTTGCACTACACAAAAATTAAAGAAGAGAAGAGGAAGTCCGACGGGTAGGCCCGAGCTACTCTAGAATCCTCACCTCAGATATGGGTTGTGTGCACAACAGAAGATCTCAAGTGTCGGGATCATGCAAGGGAAATAATTTCTTAGGATCGAAATCAAGTCTTGCAGATTCTACTATCTCCAAACACACAACAAATATGCATTTATGGCATTACCTCTTGCTTCTTGGAGAAGCCGAGAAAGTCCTTGAGGGTAATCTAATTACATTGAACTTTGGCACGACATTCTTAACTAGCACTTCCTGTTTCTCATAAAGTAAGATGTTTTTGCAAACTATGTTAGCTTGCAAAAATGTCTTACATTATGGGACGGAGGGGTACATGTGTATTAAATAAAGCAATGAATATCTAATATATGTTAATTGTGTTGACAAATTTTGTTGTGTGCAGAATTACATTTGGCACTGGACACAAGAAGATGACCAAGGGGTTTGATTATGGAGTATGATAAAGAGCGGTGAGAAAATATGTCATTTCTCTAGTTTGTTAAGAGGCTCAAATAGTAGAATAAATAGTAGAGTAGTATGATATATTCAATGACATGTGTATCAAGAGTTGTGTAGCTTTGACTAGTATGCTCTATTTGTTGGTTGTGAATTGTGTAAATATATATGTGAATTATGTTATGAAAGCAAAGTACTTGGTGTGCAAACGAATGATTTATGCTTGTGTATTGTGTTCCTATGTTTTTCTCAAGTTCATTTGCATCGCTGGTAACCAAACATAATAAAGCGCAAATGTGCAAAAGCGAATGGTATTGTTATCACTGACTGGCTTACGGTCAGTACTGGTTATACATCAGTAACCGACCAGTCGGCGACGGGCCAAAAGCCTGTCAGTGATGATATTATTTGTCCGATCAATGCTATTTGGATCTTTAGTAGCGCCCCACACTTTCCTCACCATTATTGTACACCAAAAAAATTTGAGATCTCCCTCCCTAGCCATCCATTACTTATTTACTTCCATACTTTTAGGGCAATCAAGAGAAGAACCCATCTTCTACTTCACCAAAGCAAAGTTCAAGTTCATTTCCCACAAGATCCTACGCGTATCTTGTTACTCTTGGGGTTTGTGGGGAACCCTAGATGGTTTGGTGTCCCTTGAGAGCATCCAAGTTGTGTTATTTTGCCTCGGGCTCATTTGTGAGGGTTTGAAGCTCGCCCTAAGAGCTACCACTAGTGAGAGGGAATTTGGGCATTTGTTGACCTAGGTTCTCAGAGAGTTAGGTGAGACATTCATTGTTTCCCACCTCTCCAACGAAGATTGTCACTCACCCAAGAGCGCGAGCTTTGGATTACATCTTTTCATCCATCACTTTCACTTGTCTCTAACGCTAGCTTTACTTGTTGTCATTACTTGCTTAATTAGTTGCATTGTGTAGCTTGTTAGCTTGTTGTAACTCATTGTAGAGGATGCATCACCTATTTGCATGTGTAGAGAACTAACATTTCTGCACTGGAGTCTAAAAGCAACAAATAAAAGATTAAATTTGGTAGTCGACTATTCATGAGAATTAACAAATGGAAGGAGACCCACATTAAGGTGAAGCAAAGGTGATTGAAGACCCACATACACAAAAGGATAAAACAAACAACATCTATTTGACTTCAAGCTTTGTTTTCGATACCTACTTGAGTCATTTAGGAATACCATCCTATTAAAAGGGTCACACAAGGTATTAGTAGGATCCATGAGCCATATACATCCCAAACAACCACTGATGCAGCTTAGAAAAGCCCCAAAGGTACTCCAATGCAGATAAGCTTGTTACTGAGGTTCTTAGTCGGGAAGCGGACCTGATTTGCATTCTCTCTCGGTTTCGCAGAATCTATTATATTAAGCCCTTCAGAGTGGTAGTCCGGGCATGCAGCGGCACGACAAGGGGATCGTCCATAGATGCTTGTAAAAAATTTACACTACCTCAACAATATCCTTTTCCTGCCACTAAGGTGCTACACGGTTAACATTTGAGGAAGCATAGGCTTTCTTACACCCCCTTATCTAGCCATCCATTTCTGCATCACGATCTGTGCAAGTACATTTGTCCTTTTTGTTTCTTCCAAATAGAACAACATATGAACATCAAACTTTACAGGACAACAAAACATTCTTACTACAATGTGGGAAAAACTTTCAGATTTTCGCGTGAATCATATATAGTAACTATTATATTTGTTACTCAAAAAAATCTCATTTTGTATATTTATGTCGGACGGAAAAATCTGAAAGTTTTTTCCCACATTGTAGTAAGAATGTTTTGTTGTCCTGAAAAGTTCGAAGTTCGCATGATGTGTTGTTTTGAAGAAACAAAAAAGAGAGAAAATGTCATGTCGTAAGTTAGTTGTGTAGCACAGATCTCAAAGCAATATTGGAGTAAAGATAAGAGGTGTTTGAAAGCCCGAGCTTCAAAATCCACGTTCGGTGCTACACTGATCCTGAACAGTACAGATGGCTCTTTTGGTTTAGAGAAAAGGCACAACCCGAGCATGAGTAGGGCTCAAGCATAACCCGACTTTAAATTAACAAAGCCATCAAACATCCAGAATTGCAAAGAAAACAAGTCATACAACAGGAAAGTAAAGAAAGCAGGGATGCAACCCCGCAACGGCCGATACAAGGAGCTAAAGGAAAAACAGGGAAGAAAAAGATTACAGCTTGAAGGTCTAAATGCTTAAGGGGAATCACGCCACCGGAAAGGATCATACTGCACCCGAAGCCAACAAGATTCAAAGCCGCCGCCACCAACGAGGGCCAAGTCTTCATGCATAGGCTTGAGTGACGTCGCACCGAGGATAAAGAGGAACTACTCCCCGAGAGCAAGCTCGAAACGCCAGGCGAGAGGATGGCATTGGACGCGACCAACCTATCAAGTAACAACGAACACAAGTTGCCGCCCATGAATTGAAGCATGTCGTAGACGCAAGCGATGGACTAGGGCCGTCCCAAGAAGACACAACAATGATTGGAGCAACGTAGCCATCATGAGGAAATATATCACAGTAAGGTCACCATCTCACAGCTACCGTCATGTCAGTCGCTGAAGAGGAAACAACTATCCCTCTTGCCCGGGCCATGGGCGTCGATCCGTCGAATAGACAGGACCACATGAAGGTGAGCACGACGGCCAAGAGGGAACCGTCATCCATGGTGAAGAGTCACCACATGAAGAAGACGCCGCCACAAGAAGCACCCGAAGCATGCAACAGCCTAACCGCCTTGCCATAGACCGAAAACGGCACCTTCAGGAAGGTAACGATGTTGCCATGGCGCCGCTGCCCAACCGAAATTGTGGGCTTTCACCCGGGTGCAGGGGAAGGAGGAGGAGGGGGAGGTGAACTGAACATCAACGTTGCCTTCAAGAAGGAGAGCAGCGCATGGAGCGCCGCTGACGCCGGCCAAGGGGTTACCCGATCCAGAGATCCTCATTCCACAACAACTCAGCAAACAGCCGGATCAGGGCAGACCTGGCGTGGAAAAGGTAGCTGCAAGCGATGGTAGATTTCGAGCTGTGAAGGCTCCCCATGACCCCTTGGCGTTGGAATGGCAAAGACCACCTCCATCTGCGCCAACTCGATCACATGACCCGATGAGATTGGCACGGACGAAAACATCCGCATCCTCTCCTCTTTTGTTCCGGTGCGGATCACGTGAGGCTGGGATGCTTGAACTTGGTGTTGTAACTTGTAACCGGATGTTGTGCCATGTGTGTGCATGCCTCTGATCTATACCCATGCAACGAAAAGATGTTGTAACTGGAAGCTTGAACTTGGTGTTGTACTAACTTGTAACTGCATGTAGCAGGAAGATGCTTACTGCCTATAAGAGCCAACACCGGTTAGAAGCTTAGAAAAATCTTTTTACCCATCGTGGTTCTCATGGCAAGTTGCAGCCAACACTGTTGATTAGAATTACCACACAGGAGACCCCACTGGACCAGGAAGGGAGCAATTATTGGCTCGATATGCATGTGAAGAATTCAATCACAAGTAAGTCGTTGTAGTATAGTGGTAAGTATTCCCGCCTGTCACGCGGGTGACCCGGGTTCGATCCCCGGCAACGGCGGTTTTTTTTTCTTTCCATTCCATTTCGTGCAATTTTAGTTCTTCTCCTTTGTTTCTTTTTTTTTGAAAGCAAAAATAGGCGCTTTTTTATTCTTTCCAATTTCGTGCAATTTTAGATTCCCCCCCATTATTTCTTTCTTTTTTTGAAAGCAAAAATAGGCGTTTCTTTTCAATTGCTTTCCAACAATCGTTTCTTTCCTCTTTTTTCTGAGACTGCGTTTCTTTCCTATTTTGAAACGAACGCGAACACAAAATATTTTGATTCTACTGGTTTTGGATTGGACGGAGCCGATAAAAAGGCGGGGCAAACATGGCCGAGTTCGAAGCCAACACGTTCTACCTAGAAGCTCCATCGAGAACAAACTCCACCTCCACCTAGAAGCTCCATCGCGCCGCTGTCGATCGGCCGATCGATAAACCCGGCCATGGCCGACGAAGGCGCTGATCGATCGATGGACGAGATGGCTTTGTTGACGATGAAGCAGCCCGGCGACTCCACCGGCACGACTGTCCCGCCTCAAGGCTGCGTTCTCGCGCTCCCGTCGCCGTTGGCTTTGGCGGGCGACAAGGAGGATGAGGAGCCGGTTCATGGGGCCGGAGATCAGGCCGACGACGGCGGCGAGGAGAACGAGGAGTCCTACGACAGCGACGACGGCAAGTCTTGGGACAGCGATGAGAGCTATGACGAGGAGGAGAGCGACGGCGAGGTCGAGGTGCCGATCAAGATCGACCCGCGCGTAGCGGCCGCGGCGAGCGGCGTCAGGGGCGGGCCGCCGCTACTACGGGGCCAGTACGTGCCCGAAGGCCGGTTCCTCGGGCCGGCGCCGCGGTCCGTCATCTCAGGGAACACGGCCGGCTTCTTGGGCGTCGCCGTCGTGGTACCGCCGCCGGCTCAGGCTGATCGCCCGGCTGCCAGCCAAGAACAAGGAGAAGGCAAGGAGATCTTGGTGCTCTACCGTTACACCGAGTTTGAGGCGGCGCCCGAAGGCGTGGAGGTGTTCAAGAAAACGAAGCTGAACTATCTCCGGTTCGCCGTCCCGCCGTCCGGCGACGTGGCGGGCTCGCTCCAGTGGGCTGGTTCGTCACTGGCGCCGCTGATATACCCCGCCCGCCACAGCCTCGAGCTCCAGGAACTCTGGTACGAGCTGGTCTCGAACGTGGCCGTGGGCATCCCGCCGGGGACCACGCGTCTCAAGTTGATCGCCGACGTCGGCATCCTTTGGCCCGAGGACTACACGGAGCGGCGCATGGATGACGTAATGGGCGCGCTGGAGGGCATGATAGCAGAGCCATGGCCCGGGTACCACGTCGGCATGGAGCTGCGCCTGCCAGAGCCGGTGCGTGTGCAGTGCGCGGACGAAGCCGAGGCCGCCGACGGTGACTGCCAGCGGCCGGCGAAGCGGAGGAAGGTCGTCGCCGAGGAGGTCGCCGGGCAGGAGTGCTCCGTCTGCTTCGACCTACTGGAAAGCGACGTCGCCGTGTGGCCCGGGTGCTCCATGCCCCACGTCTTCCATGGCGCATGCCTGGCGGAAACCCTCAGAGAGAGCGAGATGTGCCCTCTCTGCAGGCGCAAGCTGTCGGCTCCGGACGAGCAAGTCTAGGGACCTCCTGCATGCAACCTGAACTCCTGAAGTCTGGAGCAGTATTCTGTTTGAAGGGCAGCATTATTCAGATACATGAAGGAATTCTGCTGGTCCTGGAATGAAATTCTTGAGTTTAATCAATGGAGAAATGTATGTTGGACTATGCATTTATGAATCGACTTTTTTTACTTTTTGTGATGTTAAGTTTTACACACAGGTAAAGATGAAGTAGCTCTGTGGATGAATAAACCCTGAGTTCAGTAATCGACCATCATGTTCAGAGTTTGCAACAAACGGAGTATATACGTACACAAATCTATTTGCAGCCCTGGCCTTGTTTAAATGGAGCAATGTAAATATTCACACACCACTGTTTAATCTGTCACAAACCTATCTGCTAGAAGACGCGGTCAGGGTCTCACATCTAAGCTCCAGGGCTCGCTTGACAGTTGACACCAGGCCTCAATCCTAGTATATTCTAGAGTGCTACAGGCTTATACAACATTTGAGGAGCATTAGAGGAGCAAAACTGATATTGACAAGGCTGAGTTATTCACACAGCCCTGATGAAATATATCACTCGATCGCCGTGACTTCAGCCTTGACCTCTACAATCGTCCCGAACCAGAAGGTGTTTTTTCCTGCGTATACCAGGGAACTATGCCATTATTAGTCAATTTATTAGTAGTATGCCATCCTTGAAAAAAAGTTAATTACCGCTCCCTCCGTGAAGAAATATAAGAGCCTCTAGATCAATATAAAATCAAAAAGACTAACGCCCACACATGTGTGCATCTGACAACTCGCCCACACGCATGAATCCCCGTCCAACCAATTCTGCACGAATCTTAGCGCGTTCTAACAGTTTTTGTTTGCCACGTAGGACTGGACTGGTGTGTGGGCATTCATCCGGTCGCCCACACGTCCTTTTTCACCACACGGAGGGGCTGGTGTGTGGGCGTTTAGCAATTCGCCCACACACCAGTTTTCACGCACGCAGAGGGACTGGTGTGTGGGCGTTTATCACTTCGCCCACACGCGTGTCTCCTCGCTCACATCCAAGCTGTCAGTTGCCATGTGTTTTTGCAGGGTACATGGCAACTGCCCTAACTTTGCTTGTAAGCAGATGGCAACTCTCTTTTACCCGAGTTACTATGTGTTTTTGCATGGTACATGGCAACTGCCCCAGCGTGCACGTAAGCAGATGGCAACTCTTTATTTTTACATGGCAACTGACCTAGCGTGCTTGTGAGCACATGGCAACTCTCTCTTTTACCCGAACATGTTTTTTTGCCATACCTTTTTTGTAGTGCTACATGGCAACTGCCTAGTGTTAGTAAGTGGCAACTCCTAAAGTTTTGAAGTCATGGCAACTGCAGTAGACCAGACCATACATGGCAACTATAGTTGAGCAACCATAGCAACTGTAGTTGTCCGACATGGCAACTGTAGTTCAGCGACATGACAACTGCAGTTAAACGGACATTGAAGATGGTCCGAACCATGGCAACTGCGGGGACGCATGGTGACTGTCACGCGGGACGTGCGGGACCGTGAGGTAGGTGGCTGAGAGAGGTCGTGTGGGCGTTATCCATTTTGTCCACATGTAGGCGTGTGAGAGGGACTGCAAGAAAAAAAAGATACGCGTGGGCGCTAGTTGTTTTGCACACACGTAGGCGTGTGGGCTGGTCCTCTTAGACACAGCACAAAACGTGTGGCCAGATCTCTTAATGCCCACACGTGTGGGCGTTATCGGCGTCCTATAAAATAACGAAAACACTAACGACCACACGTGTGGGCGTCTGGCAACTCGCCCACACGCATGGATCCTCGTCCAACCAATTCTACACGAATCTTGGCGCGTTCTAGCAGTTTTTGTGTGCCACGTAGGACTAAGCTGGTGTGTGGGCATTCATCCGGTCGCCCACACGTCCTTTTTCATCACACGGGGGGCTGGCGTGTGGGCGTTTAGCGATTCGCCCACACACCAGTTTTCACGCACGTAGAGGGGGTTGGTGTGTGGGCGTTTATCACTCCCCCCACACGCCCGTCTCCTCGCCCACACCCAAAGCTGGTAGTTGCCATGTGTTTCTGCAGGGTACATGACAACTGCCCTAGCTTTGCTTGTAAGCAGATGGCAACTCTTTTTCACCCGAGTTGCCATGTGTTTTTTGCATGGTACATGGCAACTGCCCTAGCATGCACGTAAGCAGATGGCAACTCTTTCTCTTTACATGGCAACTGCCCTAGCGTGCTTGTGAGCACATGGCAACTCTCTCTTTTATCCGAACATGTTTTTTTGCCATGCCTTTTTGTAGTGCTACATGGCAACTGCCTAGTGTTAGTGGGTGGCAACTCTTAAAATTCTGAAATCATGGCAACTGCAGTATATCAGACCATACATGGCAACTGCAGTTGAGCAACCATGGCAACTGTAGTTGTCCGACATGGCAACCGAAGTTCAGCGACATGGCAACTACAGTTAAACGAACATGGACGAGGGTCTGGACCATGGCAACTGCGGGACGCGCGGTGACTGTCACACGGGGCATGCGGGACCACGAGGTACGAGGCCTGACGTACAGGGCGTGTGGGCGTTATCTATTTTGCCCACATGCACGCGTGTTAGAGGGATCGGGAGGGAAAAAAGAGGTGTATGAGCATTACTTGTTTTGCCCACACGTAGGTGTGTGGGCTGTTCCTCTTATACACCACACAAAATATGTGGGCAGACCTCCTAACGCCCACACGTGTGGCACTTATCGGCGTCCTAAAATAATGATCTAAACGCTCTTATATTTCTTTACGGAGGGAGTAGTATGCACCGAACTCCCAAAGGAAGCATCACAACCCCTAAATTGAACAGTTGAAACCCAAATCGACATGACCTGTGTTGGGTGCATCGCATCTGAAAGTGCAACTATCCCTAGGTGGTTTTGGTAATTCATAACAACATATAGCTCATTGAGCTAATGCTATTCCAAGACAAATATTTCAGGAAAGCTCAATGAATGGCATGGCATGGATGATGAAAGTGGACCCCTCAAAATATTAAAGACAAAGGATTGGCTCAAGCTCAAAAGCTCAAGACTCTACATTTTACATTCTAGTGATCCAAGATCACATTGAGTCTATAGGAAAAACCAATACTATCAAGGAGGGATGAGGTGTTGCTTAATGAGCCTTTTGCTTCAAGTGCTTAGTGATATGCTCCAAAAACCCTCAACTACTTTCTCACATCCACATATGACCTAAACCTAAAGTCAAAATCGGTCCCACCGATTCTTTCTATCCGGTGCCACCGAGTTCAAATGTCATAGCCATTGCCACAAACACTAGGCAAATCAGTCTCACCGATAGGGATCTCGGTCTCACCGAGATGGGATTGTAATCTCTCTGTTTCCCTTCGTAACATTTTGGTCTAACCGAAGTGAGCGATCGGTCCCACCGAGATTGCAATGTAAACTCTCTGTTTCCCTTTCGTAACATTTCGGTCTCACCGAAAAGAGCGAATCGGTCCCACCGAGTTTACCTGACCAACTCTCTGGTTAGCTAATTACCAAAATCGGTCTCACCGAGTTTGTGTAATCGGTCTCACCGAGATTCCGTTATGCCCTAACCCTAACCATATCGGTCCTACCGAGTTGCATGTCGGTCCCACCGAAAATCCTAACGGTCACTAGGTTTACTGAATCGGTCCGACCGAGTTTGTTGATTCGGTACCACCGAGTTTGGTAAATTGTGTGTAACAGTTAGATTTTGTGTGGAGGCTATATATACCCCTCCACCACCTCTTCATTCATAGAGAAAACCATCAGAACAAACCTACACTTCCAACTTACCAGTTCTGAGAGAGAACCACCTACTCATGTGTTGAGGCCAAGATATTCCATTCCTTCCATATGAATCTTGATCTCTAGCCTTCCCCAAGTTGCTTTCCACTCAAATCTTCTTTCCACCAAATCCAAATCCTGTGAGAGAGAGAGTTGAGTGTTGGGGAGACTATCATTTGAAGCACAAGAGCAAGGAGTTCATCATCAATGCACCATTTGTTACTTCTTGGAGAGTGGTGTCTCCTAGATTGGCTAGGTGTCACTTGGGAGCCTCCGACAAGATTGTGGAGTTGAACCAAGGAGTTTGTAAGGGCAAGGAGATCGCCTACTTCGTGAAGATCTACCGCTAGTGAGGCAAGTCCTTCGTGGGCGACGGCCCGACATATGGGTGGAGCCCTCCGTGGACTCGCGCAACCGTTACCCTTCGTGAGTTGAAGTCTCCATCAACGTGGATGTATGATAGCACCACCTATCGGAACCACGACAAAAACATCCGTGTCTCCAATTGTGTTTGAATCCTCCAAACCATTCCCTTTATATTCTTGCAAGTTGCATGCCTTAATTTCCGCTGCTCATATACTCTTTGCATGCTTGCTTGAATTGTGTGAAGATTGCTTGACTTGTGCAAAGATAGCTAAAATCTGCCAAAGTCTAAAATTGGGAAAAGGTTAAGTTTTTAATTGGTCAAGTAGTCTAATCACCCCCCCTCTAGACATACTTTAAGGTCCTACAACATCATACAAGCCCACCACGACCAGAAAAGGAGTACAACTTGTCGAATATAATTGTACGCAATACCAGAACCATACAGCCCGACATATGGCAATGGCAATCATTCTTAACAGATATAGACCACATATGGATCACCTCGTTAAGTTTAACTAGAGATGATCCCGGCGTGTTGATGCGGGAATTGGTGCAGTTATTCCTATGAGATTTGATAACATGAAACTTTAGTGCTACCGCAAAAAATATATATGAAACTTTAGTGCTATTTGCATTAGCAATATGGAAATTGAAAATAAAGTACTTATAGTTCATTGTATTTAATTATTATATAAGTATATAATATTGTATTGAATATAAGTACCATGCATCATGCATGTTAAGGTGGGTCTTTGCTCATGCATGGTGGGATGGTGAGTTAGCATATATAGTTGCATGTTGATATAATTGAAGTTAGTGAGGCATGCATGATGTATGGTAAGTTGGCATAGTTGCATGCTAAAAGAATTGAGTTAGTGGGATCAACTATTTAGATATAATAATATAGGATTCATATGGATCAAATATTAAATGGGAAAATTAAATCCACACAATAGAAAAGCTGTAGCTTTACTAATGTGCTAATACCATTTGATGCACGGTTAAATAACTCATCGAAGGCTTGTTGTGCATATGTAGGGACCCTTCCAGATTAAAAATAGCACATCCTCTGGGAGACTTATTGCTCTGTACTGCAGCATGTACAATGATGGTTAGCTCCAACAATAGTATAATCTAGACAAAGCAAAGTTAAACATAAATTCCATGGATGAAGATAAGTATGTTTCATGGGGACGTTCAAGACACAGATAAACCCCTGGCTTTAAAGTCACGTGAACTCCACTCCTATGCACTCAATTACTCTCTATCCTTTGCTTCAATCATGGAACTAGATTTGGACCTACTCTTTCATAGACCTGTCCCCAAGCTTATACCCCGTTTAATGAGGTATAGCAAAGTGTTTTTTACTGGTTACGGAAGGTAGCGAAGAGGTATCCGTCGTCCGCCTGTGCTTTAAGATCAACGCGTGTGCCACCGATTTCTTATCATATTTTTCTTATACGAAATCAATACATAGCAAAATACATCGGTGGTACCCACCCCGCCCATACCGACTTCGTCTCACCCTGACACACGGACGACCCGTGACGCTGTGGATTACTCTCTCTCACGGTTGCTCCTCTGGCAACACGTCGCCACCGCCGCTCTGTGCATCGGCAGCCCGCCGCCACCGCCGCCCTGTGTTCCGGCAGCCTGTCCCCATAGAAGACCAAGTCTAGCCACCCCTATGCAGCAACGTCTAGATCTGGTTGCTCCAGCTTTTGTGATGCCACCGATGTTGTGCGTAGACGAGTACCCCCGTGAGGTGCAGAAGCAGCGCAGCCACCAACCACGTCGATGGTGGGAAGATGTCAGCCAATGGGATTCCTCCGACCACGGCCGGCAGTTCGTCACTGAGGGAGTCCTGGATTAGGGGGTGTCCGGATGGCCGGACTATGACCTTTGGCCGGACTCCCGGACTATGAAGATATAAGATTGAAGACTTCGTCCCGTGTCCGGGTAGGACTTTCCTTGGCGTGGAAGGCAAGCTTGGCGATACGATATGAAGATCTCCTCCCATTGTAACCGACTCTGTGTAACCCTAGCCCTCTCCGGTGTCTATATAAACCGGAGAGTTTTAGTCCGTAGGACGAAAAACAATCATACCATAGGCTAGCTTCTAGGGTTTAGCCTCTCTGATCTCGTGGTAGATCAACTCTTGTACTACCCATATCATCAATATTAATCAAGCAGGAGTAGGGTTTTACCTCCATCGAGAGGGCCCGAACCTGGGTAAAAACATCATGTCCCTTGTCTCCTGTTACCATCCGCCTAGACGCATAGTTCGGGACCCCCTACCCGAGATTCGCCGGTTTTGACACCGACATTGGTGCTTTCATTGAGAGTTCCTCTGTGTCGTCACCGTTAGGCCCGTTGGCTTCTTCGATCATCAACCACGACGCGGTCCAGGGTGAGACTTTTCTCCCCGGACAGATCTTCGTATTCGGCGGCTTCGCACTCGGGCCAATTCGCTTGGCCATCTGGAGCAGATTGAAAGCTACGCCCCTGGCCATCAGGTCAGATTTGGAAGCTTAAACTACACGGCCGACATCCGCGGGGACTTGATCTTCGACGGATTCGAGCCACTGGACAGCGCCCAGATCGCCGCTCAGGTGTCCGCTCCGACCCCTAGCTCGGAGCCGACCACGCCAGTCGGGGACGGACGGTTGGACGACGCCCCAGGAGCCGCAATTTCTACGGTGATCGAGCCGGATACCGGCCTAGTCCTTTGTGAGGCCTGTGACTCCAAGGTGCCTGACTCCTTTCCGGACTCCGAATCTTCCGCACCCCTTCCGATCGAACCCAATTGGGCTCCGATCATGGAGTTCACCGCCGCGGACGTCTTTCAACACTCTCCTTTTGGCGACATCCTGAGTTCACTAAAGTCTCTCTCTTTGTTAGGAGAGCCCTGGCCGGACTACGGTCAGCAAGGTTGGGATGCGGACGACGAAGAAATTCGAAACCCACCCACCGCCCACTTCTTAGTCACTGTCGATGATCTAACCGACATGCTCGACTTCGACTTTGAAGACATCGACGGTATGGACGCCGATGAAGGAGACGACCAAGAACCAACACCTATAGGGCACTGGAAAGCCACCTCGTCATATGCCATATATGAAGGAAATATGCCCTTGAGGCAATAATAAAGTTATTTCCTCATGTCATGATAAATGTTTATTATTCATGCTAGAATTGTATTAATCGGAAACATGATACATGTGTGAATGCATAGACAAACATATAGTCACTAGTATGCCTCTACTTGACTAGCTCATTAATCAAAGATGGTTATGTTTCCTAACCATAGACATGTGTTGTCATTTGATTAATGGGATCACATCATTAGGAGAATGATGTGATTGACATGACCCAATCCGTTAGCCTAGCACTTGATCGTTTAGTATATTGCTATTGCTTTCTTCATGACTTATACATGTTCCTGTAACTATGAGATTATGCAACTCCCGTTTACCGGAGGAACACTTTGGGTGCTACCAAACGTCACAACGTAACTGGGTGATTATAAAGGAGTACTACAGGTGTCTCCAAAGGTACATGTTGGGTTGGCGTATTTCGAGATTAGGTTTTGTCACTCCGATTGTCGGAGAGGTATCTCTGGGCCCTCTCGGTAATGCACATCACTATAAGCCTTGCAAGCAATGTAACTAATGAGTTAGTTACGGAATGATGCATTACGTAACGAGTAAAGAGACTTGCTAGTAACGAGATTGAACTAGGTATTGGATACCGACGATCGAATCTCGGGCAAGTAACATACCGATGACAAAGGGAACAACGTATGTTGTTATGCGGTTTGACCGATAAAGATCTTCGTAGAATATGTGGGAGCCAATCTGAGCATCCAGGTTCTGCTATTGGTTATTGACCGAGAATAGTTCTAGGTCATGTCTACATTGTTCTCGAACCCGTAGGGTCCGCACGCTTAAGGTTTCGATGATAGTTATATTATGAGTTTATGAGTTTTGATGTACCGAAGGAGTTCGGAGTCCCGGATGAGATCGGGGACATGACGAGGAGTCTCGAAATGGTCGAGACGTAAAGATCGATATATTGGACGACTATATTCGGAGTTCGGAAAGGTTCCGAGTGATTCGGGTATTTTTCGGAGTACCGGAGAGTTACGGGAATTCGCCGGGGAGTATATGGGCCTTATTGGGCCATACGGGAATAGAGGAGAGAGGCCAAAAGGTAGGAGGCCTGCACCCCCCCTCTGGTCCGAATTGGACAAGGGGGCCGACCCCCTTTTCCTTCTCCCTCTCCTCCTCTTTTCTTCTCCAACAAGGAAAGGAGGAGTCCTACTCTCGGTGGGAGTAGGACTCCCCCCTTGGTGCGCCTCCTCCATAGGCCGGCCGCCTCCCCCCTTGCTCCTATATATATGGGGGCAGGGGGGCACCCCAAAGACACAACAACAATTGATCCTTGAGATCTATTAGCCGTGTGCGGTGCCCCCCTCCACCATAGTCCTCCTCAATAATATTGTAGCGGTGCTTAGGCGAAGCCCTGCGACGGTAGAACATCAAGATCGTCACCACGCCGTCGTGCTGACGGAACTCTCCCTCGACACTCGGCTGGATCGGAGTTCGAGGGATGTCATCAAGCTGAACGTGTGCTAGAACTCGGAGGTGCCGTAGTTTCGGTGCTTGATCGGTCGGGCCGTGAAGACGTACTACTACATCAACCGCGTTATTCTAACGCTTCCGCTTTCGGTCTACAAGGGTATGTAGATTACACTCTCCCCTCTCGTTGCTATGCATCACCAAGATCTTGCGTGTGCGTAGGAATTTTTTTTGAAATTACTACGTTCCCCAACAGTGGCATCCGAGCCTGGTTTTATGTATAGATTTCATATGCACGAGTAGAACACAAGTGAGTTGTGGGCGATACAAGTCATACTGCTTACCAGCATGTTATATTTTGGCTCAGCGGTATTGTGAGATGAAGCGGCCCGGACCGACATTACGCGTACGCTTACGCGAGACTGGTTTCACCGTTACAAGCACTCGTGCTTAAAGGTGACCGGCGGGTGTCTGTCTCTCTCACTTTAGCTGAACCGAGTGTGGCTACGCCCGGTCCTTGCGAAGGTTAAAACAGCATTAACTTGACGAACTATCGTTGTGGTTTTGATGCGTAGGTAAGAACGGTTCTTGCTAAGCCCGTAGCAGCCACGTAAAATTTGCAACAACAAAGTAGAGGACGTCTAACTTGTTTTTGCAGGGCATGTTGTGATGTGATATGGTCAAGAGGTGATGCTATATTTTAATGTATGAGATGATCATGTTTTGTAACCGAAGTTATCAGCAACTGGCAGGAGCCATATGGTTGTCGCTTTATTGTATGAAATGCAAACGCCCTGTAATTGCTTTACTTTATCACTAAACGGTAGCGATAGTCGTAGAAGCAATAGATGGCGTAACGACAACGATGCTACGATGGAGATCAAGGTGTCGCGCCGGTGACGATGGTGATCATGACGGTGCTTCGAAGATGGAGATCACAAGCACAAGATGATGATGGCCATATCATATCACTTATATTGATTGCATGTGATGTTTATCCTTTATGCATCTTATCTTGCTTTGCTTGACGGTAGCATTTTAAGATGATCTCTCACTAAAATTATCAAGAAGTGTTCTCCCTGAGTATGCACCGTTGCGAAAGTTCTTCGTGCTGAGACACCACGTGATGATCGGGTGTGATAGGCTCTACGTTCAAATACAACGGGTGCAAAACAGTTGCACACACGGAATACTCAGGTTAAACTTGACGAGCCTAGCATATAACAGATATGGCCTCGGAACACGGAGACCGAAAGGTCGAGCGTGAATCATATAGTAGATATGATCAACATATTGATGTTCACTGTTGAAACTACTCCATCTCACATGACGATCGGACATGGTGTAGTTGATATGGATCACGTAATCACTTAGAGGATTAGAGGGATGTCTATCTAAGTGGGAGTTCTTAAGTAATATGATTAATTGAACTTAAATTTATCATGAACTTAGTACCTGATAGTATTTTGCTTGTCTATGTTTGCTTGTAGATAGATGGCTCGTGCTATTGTTCCGTTGAATTTTAATGCGTTCCTTGAGAAAGCAAAGTTGAAAGATGATGGCAGCAATTACACGGACTGGGTCCGTAACCTGAGGATTATCCTCATTGCTGCACAGAAGAATTACGTCCTGGAAGCACCGCTGGGTGCCAGGCCTGCTGCTGATGCAACTGACGATGTTAAGAACGTCTGGCAGAGCAAAGCTGATGACTACTCGATAGTTCAGTGTGCCATGCTTTACGGCTTAGAATCGGGTCTTCAATGACGTTTTGAACGTCATGGAGCATATGAGATGTTCCAGGAGTTGAAGTTAATATTTCAAGCAAATGCCCGGATTGAGAGATATGAAGTCTCCAATAAGTTCTATAGCTGCAAGATGGAGGAGAATAGTTCTGTTAGTGAACACATACTCAAAATGTCTGGGTATAATAATCACTTGATTCAACTGGGAGTTAATCTTCCTGATGATAGTGTCATCGACAGAATTCTTCAATCACTGCCACCAAGCTACAAGAGCTTCGTGATGAACTATAATATGCAAGGGATGGACAAGACTATTCCCGAGCTCTTCGCAATGCTAAAAGCCGCGGAGGTAGAAATCAAGAAGGAGCATCAAGTGTTGATGGTTAACAAGACCACCAGTTTCAAGAAAAAGGGCAAAGGGAAGAAGAAGGGGAACTTCAAGAAGAACAGCAAACAAGTTGCTGCTCAAGAGAAGAAACCCAAGTCTGGACCTAAGCCTGAGACTGAGTGCTTCTACTGCAAGCAGACTGGACACTGGAAGCGGAACTGCCCCAAGTATTTGGCGGATAAGAAGGATGGCAAGGTGAACAAAGGTATATGTGATATACATGTTACTGATGTGTACCTTACTAATGCTCGCAGTAGTACCTGGGTATTTGATACTGGTTCTGTTGCTAATATTTGCAACTCGAAGCAGGGACTACGGATTAAGTGAAGATTGGCTAAGGATGAGGTGACGATGCGCGTGGGAAATGGTTCCAAAGTCGATGTGATCGCGGTCGGCACGCTACCTCTACATCTACCATCGGGATTAGTTTTAGACCTAAATAATTGTTATTTGGTGCCAGCGTTGAGCATGAACATTATATCTGGATCTTGTTTGATGCGAGACGGTTATTCATTTAAGTCAGAGAATAATGGTTGTTCTATTTATATGAGTAATATCTTTTATGGTCATGCACCCTTGAAGAGTGGTATTTTTATTGAATCTCGATAGTAGTGATACACATATTCATAGTGTTGAAACCAATAGATGCAGAGTTGATAATGATAGTGCAACTTATTTGTGGCACTGCCGTTTAGGTCATATCGGTGTAAAGCGCATGAAGAAACTCCATACTGATGGGCTTTTGGAATCACTTGATTATGAATCATTTGGTACTTGCGAACCGTGCCTCATGGGCAAGATGACTAAAACGCCGTTCTCCGGAACTATGGAGCGAGCAACTAATTTGTTGGAAATCATACATACTGATGTTTGTGGTCCAATGAATGTTGAGGCTCGCGGCGGGTATCGTTATTTTCTCACATTCACAGATGATTTGAGCAGATATGGGTATATCTACTTAATGAAACACAAGTCTGAAACATTTGAAAAGTTCAAAGAATTTCAGAGTGAAGTGGAAAATCATCGTAACAAGAAAATAAAATTTCTACGATCTGATCGTGGAGGAGAATATTTGAGTTACGAGTTTGGTTTACATTTGAAACAATGCGGAATAGTTTCGCAACTCACGCCACCCGGAACACCACAACGAAATGGTGTGTCCGAACGTCGTAATCGTACTTTACTAGATATGGTGCGATCTATGATGTCTCTTACTGATTTACCGCTATCGTTTTGGGGTTATGCTTTAGAGACGGCCGCATTCACGTTAAATAGGGCACCATCAAAATCCGTTGAGACGACACCTCATGAACTATGGTTTGGCAAGAAACCAAAGTTGTCGTTTCTTAAAGTTTGGGGCTGCGATGCTTATGTGAAGAAACTTCAACCAGATAAGCTCGAACCCAAATCGGAGAAATGTGTCTTCATAGGATACCCAAAAGAGACTGTTGGGTACACCTTCTATCACAGATCTGAAGGCAAGATTTTCGTTGCAAAATTCGGATCCTTTCTAGAGAAGGAGTTTCTCTCGAAAGAAGTGAGTGGAAGGAAAGTAGAACTTGATGAGGTAACTATACCTGCTCCCTTATTGGAAAGTAGTTCATCACAAGAACCGGTTCCTGTGACAACTACACCAATCAGTGAGGAAACTAATGATATTGATCATGAAATTTCAGATCAAATTTCTACTGAACCTCGTAGGTGTACCAGAGTAAGATCCGCACCAGAGTGGTATGGTAATCCTATTCTGGAAGTCATGTTACTTGACCATGATGAACCTACGAACTATGAGGAAGCGATGATGAGCCCAGATTCCGCAAAATGGCTAGAGGCCATGAAATCTGAGATGGGATCCATGTATGAGAACAAAGTATGGACTTTGGTTGACTTGCCCGATGATCGGCAAGCCATTGAGAATAAATGGATTTTTAAGAAGAAGACTGACGCTAATGGTAATATAACTGTCTATAAAGTTTGACTTGTTGCAAAAGGTTTTCGACAAGTTCAAGGGGTTGACTACGATGAGACTTTCTCACCCGTAGCGATGCTTAAGTCTGTCCGAATCATGTTAGCAATTGCTGCATTTTATGATTATGAAATTTGGCAAATGGATGTCAAAACTGCATTCTTGAATGGATTTCTGGAAGAAGAGTTGTATATGATGTAGCCAGAAGGTTTTGTTGATCCAAAAGGTGCTAACAAAGTGTGCAAGCTCTAGCGATCCATTTATGGACTGGTGCAAGCATCTCCGAGTTGGAATAAACGCTTTGATAGTGTGATCAAAGCATATGGTTTTATACAGACTTTTGGAGAAGCCTGTATTTACAAGAAAGTGAGTGGGAGCTCTGTAGCATTTCTGATATTATATGTAGATGACATATTATTAATTGGAAATGATATAGAATTTCTGGATAGCATAAAGGAATACTTGAACAAAAGTTTTTCTATGAAAGACCTTGGTGAAGCTGCTTATATATTGGGCATCAAGATTTATAGAGATAGATCAAGATGCTTAATTGGACTTTCACAAAGCACATACCTTGATAAAGTTTTGAAAAATTTCAAAATGGATCAGGCAAAGAAAGGATTCTTGCCCGTACTACAAGGTGTGAAGTTGAGTCAAACTCAATGCCCGACCACAGCAGAAGATAGAGAGAAAATGAAAGATGTTCCCTATGCTTCAGCCATAGGCTCTATCATGTATGCAATGCTGTGTACCAGACCTGACGTGTGCTTAGCAATAAGCTTGGCAGGAAGGTACCAAAGTAACCCAGGAGTGGATGATTGGACAGCGGTCAAGAACATCCTGAAATACCTGAAAAGGACTAAGGATATGTTTCTCGTATATGGAGGTGACAAAGAGCTAGTCGTAAATGGTTACGTCGATGCAAGCTTTGACACTGATCCAGACGATTCTAAATCGCAAACCGGATACGTGTTTTTATTAAACGGTGGAGCTGTAAGTTGGTGCAGTTCTAAACAAAGCGTCGTGGCGGGATCTACATGTGAAGCGGAGTACATAGCTGCTTCAGAAGCAGCAAATGAAGGAGTTTGGATGAAGGAGTTCATTTCCGATCTAGGTGTCATACCTAGTGCATCAGGACCAATGAAGATCTTATGTGACAATACTGGTGCAATTGCCTTGGCAAAGGAATCCAGATTTCACAAGAGGACCAAGCACATCAAGAGACGCTTCAATTCCATCCGGGACCAAGTCCAGGTGGGAGACATAGAGATTTGCAAGATACATACGGATCTGAATGTTGCAGACCCATTGACTAAGCCTCTTCCACGAGCAAAACATGATCAGCACCAAGACTCCATGGGTGTTAGAATCATTACTGTGTAATCTAGATTATTGACTCTAGTGCAAGTGGGAGACTGAAGGAAATATGCCCTAGAGGCAATAATAAAGTTATTTCCTCATATCATGATAAATGTTTATTATTCATGCTAGAATTGTATTAACCGGAAACATGATACATGTGTGAATGCATAGACAAACATATAGTCACTAGTATGCCTCTACTTGACTAGCTCATTAATCAAAGATGGTTATGTTTCCTAACCATAGACATGTGTTGTCATTTGATTAATGGGATCACATCATTAGGAGAATGATGTGATTGACATGACCCAATCCGTTAGCCTAGCACTTGATCGTTTAGTATATTGCTATTGCTTTCTTCATGACTTATACATGTTCCTGTAACTATGAGATTATGCAACTCCCGTTTACCGGAGGAACACTTTGGGTGCTACCAAACGTCACAACGTAACTGGGTGATTATAAAGGAGTACTACAGGTGTCTCCAAAGGTACATGTTGGGTTGGCGTATTTCGAGATTAGGTTTTGTCACTCCGATTGTCGGAGAGGTATCTCTGGGCCCTCTCGGTAATGCACATCACTATAAGCCTTGCAAGCAATGTAACTAATGAGTTAGTTACGGAATGATGCATTACGTAACGAGTAAAGAGACTTGCTAGTAACGAGATTGAACTAGGTATTGGATACCGACGATCGAATCTCGGGCAAGTAACATACCGATGACAAAGGGAACAACGTATGTTGTTATGCGGTTTGACCGATAAAGATCTTCGTAGAATATGTGGGAGCCAATATGAGCATCCAGGTTCCGCTATTGGTTATTGACCGAGAATAGTTCTAGGTCATGTCTACATTGTTCTCGAACCCGTAGGGTCCGCACGCTTAAGGTTTCGATGACAGTTATATTATGAGTTTATGAGTTTTGATGTACCGAAGGAGTTCGGAGTCCCGGATGAGATCGGGGACATGACGAGGAGTCTCGAAATGGTCGAGACGTAAAGATCGATATATTGGATGACTATATTCGGAGTTCGGAAAGGTTCCGAGTGATTCGGGTATTTTTCGGAGTACCGGAGAGTTACGGGAATTCGCCGGGGAGTATATGGGCCTTATTGGGCCATACGGGAATAGAGGAGAGAGGCCAAAAGGTAGGAGGCCTGCGCCCCCCCTCTGGTCCGAATTGGACAAGGGGGCCGGCCCCCTTTTCCTTCTCCCTCTCCTCCTCTTTTCTTCTCCAACAAGGAAAGGAGGAGTCCTACTCCCGGTGGGAGTAGGACTCCCCCCTTGGTGCGCCTCCTCCATAGGCCGGCCGCCTCCCCCCTTGCTCCTATATATATGGGGGCAGGGGGGCACCCCAAAGACACAACAACAATTGATCCTTGAGATCTATTAGCCGTGTGCGGTGCTCCCCTCCACCATAGTCCTCCTCGATAATATTGTAGCGGTGCTTAGGCGAAGCCCTGCGATGGTAGAACATCAAGATCGTCACCACGCCGTCGTGCTGACGGAACTCTCCCTTGACACTCGGCTGGATCGGAGTTCGAGGGACGTCATCAAGCTGAACGTGTGCTAGAACTCGGAGGTGCCGTAGTTTCGGTGCTTGATCGGTCGGGCCGTGAAGACGTACGACTACATCAACCGCGTTATTCTAACGCTTCCACTTTCGGTCTACAAGGGTATGTAAATTACACTCTCCCCTCTTGTTGCTATGCATCACCATGATCTTGCGTGTGCGTAGGAATTTTTTTTTGAAATTACTACGTTCCCCAACAATATACATGGTGGACACCCCTAAAGCAGGGGATGGCGATGAAAAAACGGAGGACGATCCCTCCAAGAAGCAACCCAAGCGCCGACGTCAGCGACGCCGCTCTAAATCCCGCCAAAGAAAAAATGGCGAGTCTGGCACTGGAGACAACAACACTCCGGACAGTGCCGAAGACAACCCCCTCCAGCAAGATTCAACGCAGGAGGACGGAGAAGCCAGCCCTCATGAGAGAGCGGCGGACAGGGAGGTCGAGGACGACAATTATATGCCTCCCTCCGAAGACGAGGCAAGCCTCGACAACGACGAATTTGTCGTGCCAAAGGATCCCGCCGAACAAGAGCGTTTCAAACGCAGGCTTATGGCCACGGCAAGCAGCCTCAAGAAAAAACAGCAGCAGCTTAGAGCTGACCAAGACTTGCTAGCCGACAGATGGACTGAAGTCCTGGCGGCCGAAGAGTATAAACTTGAACGCCCCTCCAAGAGCTACCCAACGCGCAGGCTGCTACCCCAACTAGAGGAGGAAGAAACTAAACCTACATCACCAGCGCATGATGCGCCCGATCGGCCACCCCGTGGCCGCGATAGAGAGGCCTTTCGGCCCTCAACTCAAGCCGCACCCCGGCGCCACTCCAAAAATACCAGAGCAAGGGGAAATGCAACAGACATGCGAGACATATTGGAGGATAAGGCAAGGCAAACAAGATCGATCTATGGATCGCGTGGGCGCCCCACGTCACGTGACGATAACCGGCACGCCGGATATGATAAATACGGCTAGGCCGAACACAACAGACAAAGCTCATCCGAGCTACGTCGCGATATAGCCCAGTACAGGGGCGCCGCACACCCACTATGCTTCACAGACGAAGTAATGGATCATCAAATCCCCGAGGGTTTTAAACCCGTAAACATCGAATCATATGATGGCACAACAGATCTCGCGGTATGGATCAAGGATTATCTCCTTCATATCCACATGGCCCGTGGTGATGATCTACACGCCATCAAATACCTCCCGCTCAAGCTTAAAGGACCAGCTCGGCATTGGCTTAACAGCCTGCCAGCAGAGTCAATTAGTTGCTGGGAGGACCTGGAATCCACATTCCTTGACAACTTCCAGGGCACTTATGTGCGACCACCAGACGCCGATGACCTAAGCCACATAATCCAGCAGCCAGAGGAATCGGCCAGACAATTCTGGACACGGTTCCTAACCAAGAAAAATCAAATAGTCGACTGTCCGGACGCCGAGGCTCTTGCAGCCTTCAGGCACAACATCCGAGATGAATGGCTTGCCCAGCACCTAGGACAGGAAAAGCCGAAATCTATGGCAGCCCTCACGACGCTAATGACCCGCTTTTGCACGGGAGAAGACAGCTGGTTAGCTCGCAGCAATAACATAACCAAGAGCCCTGGCAACTCAGATGCCAAGGACAACAATGGCAGGTCATGCCATAACAAGCACAAGTGCCACATTAATGGTGATAATACCGAGGATACGACAGTTAACGCCGGATTTCGAGGCTCTAAACCCGGTCAATGGAAGAAGCCATTCAAAAGAAACCCTCCGGGCCCATCCAGTTTAGACCGGATACTCGATCGCTCGTGCCAGATACACGGCACCCCTGAACAACCAGCCAATCACACCAACAGGGATTGTTGGGTGTTCAAACAGGCAGGCAAGTTAAGTGCTGAAAACAGAGACAAGGGGCTGCATAGCGATGACGAGGAGGAGCCCCGGCCGCCGAACAACAGAGGATAGAAGGGCTTCCGCCCGCAAGTGCGGACGGTGAACATGATATACGCAACCCATATCCCCAAAAGGGAGCGGAAGCATGCTCTCAAGGACGTCTATGCGTTGGAGCCAGTCGCCCCAAAGTTCAACCCATGGCTCCTGCCCAATCACCTTTGATCGAAGGGACCACCCCACTAGCATTCGTCATAACGGATTCGCCGCATTGGTCCTAGACCCAATCATTGACGGATTTCACCTCACCAGAGTCCTCATGGACGGCGGCAGCAGCCTGAACCTGCTTTATCAGGATACAGTGTGAAAAATAGGTATAGACCCCTCAGGGATTAAACCCACAAAGACGACCTTTAAAGGCGTCATACCAGGTGTAGAAGCCAGCTGTACAGGCTCAGTTACACTCGAAGTGGTCTTTGGATCCCCGGATAATTTCCGAAGCGAAGAGTTAATCTTCGAAATAGTCCCATTCCGCAGTGGCTATCACGCCCTGCTCGGGTGAACCGCATTCGCAAAATTCAATGCGGCGCCGCACTACACATACCTCAAGCTCAAGATGCCAGGCCCTCGCGGAATCATTACGGTCAATGGGAACACCGAACGCTCTCTCTGAATGGAGGAGCACACGGCGGCCCTGGCGGCGGAAGTACAAAGTAGCCTCTCAAGGCAATTCTCCAATCCAGCTGTTAAACATCCGGACAATGTCAAGAGCGCCCGAAGTAACCTACAACAAAGCCGGCTGGCACGTTCCGAGCAAGCATAGCAGTGAGGCCCCAACCCCAGCCCTTGCCAGATGGCGATAGCGGTACCACGCGTACATAATTACGCTATGGAAATACCATGGGCATAAGGGGAGGGGCACAACCACGGCACGCCCAGATTGCGGCTCAACCGCACTAGGGGCTCCCTATTCTGTCGTTTCCTTTTTTTTATATATACTTTCAGGACCCAACTATTCGGAAGGCCTGTCCAACAATACACTCGCCGAACACACGATGCAACAACCAGGGAGACAACAAGCCACGTCAAATGTCCAGGTGGTCTCTATAACGAGCTAAATACCTGTTTTACTTAAAGTCTCGTACCTTGCCCTTGGAGGGGGACATGTCAAATAATCCCATCTCTTGCTTATCGCACTATTTGTATCGTTCTGCTTTCATAGCAGCCCTTTTTAATAAACAATACATAGCTCTTATCTATTATTGTATTCATCTATTTTTATGCAAATATGTTCAGTCATGACATTATGCAACCGTACACTTTGGTACGGCCAATACACCAGGGGCTTAAGTACCCCATAACACGGTGTGAGAAGACCGAACACTCTCATGAGTGCGGCACCCCGAACTTATAGCACTATATGCATTGGCTCCGAATCATGTCTTGGGTCAATAGTTGGGTTTGCCCGGCTCCCATGTTTTGGTACCTTATGTTCCGCAATGTCGGCTAAGGTAGCGCTGGGAGAACTACTGTGATTATGCCCCAGTTGAGCTGGGTTAACACCTCGGTAGAGAAAGCTAAAACTGACCGTCATGATAGTGCAAGAGACCGGTCGCTGTTCGAGAGGTTTTTTTGAGTCCCTAAAGACTTATGCCGCTTAGAGCGAGGAGCCGGATTTATCCGGCCTAGGCGTGGATAGCGCCCCGAACTCGGTCTTCCGAATACTAGGGGCTTCGCCGAAATTTAAAATTATAGAATTCTATGGCTAAGTGAGAGTGATAAAGCATTATAAGTCCGATGGCCTTGTTCATTGTGCTGAGCGCCTCCCTAGATGGACCCAAGAATGGGAACAAGAGCGCTCAAGTTTATCCCGAACACCCCAGCACTCGTGGCATGGGGGTAGAAGCCGATGCCTTGCATCTCTCAGATTTCATAAACGGCCGCACAAAAGGTAATATTTTAAATTCAAAAAGTGTTGCTTAGCGCATCTGAACAAGTTCTCAGCGCACAGGATAAACACGAGCGAGTTTACTCAAAAATTACATCCATGGTACATTCCTCCGCCACAAGATGGGCACCCTTCAGGACGCCCTCATAATACATCTCGGGCCTGCGATGCTCCTTCCCCTCCGGTGGCCCATCCTTCACCAGCTTCTCAGCATCTAGCTTGCCCCAGTGCACTTTAGCATGAGCAAAAGCCCTATGGGCGCCCTCGATACACACGGAACGCTTGATGACTTCAAACCGTGGACAGGCATCCACCAGCCGCCGCACCAGCCCAAAGTAGCTCAAAGGCATGACCTCACCAGGCCACAGCCGGCCTATCAGGCCCTTCATGGCCTGTTCGGCTGCCTTATGAAGGTCGACCAGCTGCTTCAGCTAGTCGCTCAAGGGCACCGGGTGTCTGGCCTCAGCATACTGGGACCAGAACACTTTCTCTGTCGAGCTTCCTTCCTCGGCCCGGTAGAATGCAGTGGCATCGGATACACTGCAGGGCAGATCTAGGAATGCTCCTGGAGAGCTTCGGATTTGGGTAAGTAACAGGTAATTTACTTTCACATGCTTGCTTTGCATAAAGAATGCCTTACCCGCCGCAATCTTTTTCATCGCCTCAATCTCCTGGAGGGCTTTTTGGGCTTCGGCCTTGGCAGATTTGGCACTTTCAAGTGCCGAGGCAAGCTCGGACTCTCGAATCTTCGAGTCAAGCTCTAACCTCTCATGTTTTTTCACAAGAGCATCGAGCTCTTACCGCACCTCCGCCGCCTGCGCCTCTTACTTCTCTTGCTCTGAGCGCTCCATGGCCGCATTATCTTCAGCCTTGGAAAGCGCTTCCTTCAGGGTTGCCACCTGAGTTGTGGCCCCTGCAACATTCACGTTGGTCCTGTCATTATTTGAAACTAGGTATTTCTATATACATTTACATACGGTATTACATACCCTCCTTGTCCTCGAGCTGCTTCTTGGCATGGCCGTGCTCGTTCTCGGACCGCTCGAGGTTCTGCTTCAATGCGTCGACCTCCGCAGTCAGTGCGGCAGAGGTCAGCAGCGCAGCCTGCATTCCCATATTGACATATTTATGTTAGACTCCTGCGTATATCTTTTTTAGATCCTCAGTCCGGCTTTTCTTTCCGAACACCAAACTGAGCATCAGGGGCTACTATCTATGCGATAACATTTTTATATATTTTGAATACATACCTCAAAGCCTATCAGCAGGCTGGTACAGGCTTCTGTCAGCCTGCTCTTGGCGGACTGAACCTTTTGAATCACCACACTCATAACAGTGCGGTGCTCCTCGTTGATGAAGGCGCCGTTAAGCACCTCCAGCAAATTTTCCAGCGTCTCCGATTGGACGGAGGCCGCCGGCGTCGTAGGCATGCCTTTCTTGCGAAGGCGCCGCCTACCGGACTCTGGAACTGTTGTTGGTTCCGGAGCGGTGTCCGGCCCAGGGCCGGACTTAGATCCCTCTGGGGCTTTACACCCTTTGGTCCTGGAGTCCGGGAGGTCGCCTTGCGGCGCCTCCAGGACCACCTCCTCTGGGTTTAGTCCCTTTTGGTACTCCACCTCGGCGTCGTCTGTAGGAAGAGGGGAGGAGGCCGTCGGAAGTGAAGCGCTATTCACATCCGACGAATCCAGGGAGCCGCTCGACGAATCGCCGAGCTGAGCCTTGGGCGGACTGCGTGATTGAATTCGGCGTCAGAAGGTACCATACAATAGAGGAGCGCCATAAGTTATTCTGGTATCCGGATACTTACGATTTTGCCAGGGGCTTGACCCTGGATGGCCATTCCTCCCTGCCGTCTTCGACATCGGAGGCATAGTCCGGCAGAAGGGTCCTCCCCTTCTTGGACCCTCCGGCCTCCCCAGTTGGGGTGGCCTTCCTTTTCTTTCCTTCCCCCATTGGAGGGGGAGAGACTTCTTCTTCTTCCTCCTCCTCGTCCTCAGAGGCGGAGGGTGCTTCGGGGTTGTCAGGCGATGAATCCGACACCACCAGGCGTCGGGAACTCTTTCGGGTCCCCGTGGCCTTCTTCTTGGCCTTCTTCTTCAGCACCACGTGAGGTGCCAGAACCAGTAGCTTCGTCAAGCGTGCGTCTGCTGGGCCTTCGGGAAAGGGGCCGGACAGTCAAACTGTCCGGATGTCCTCTTCCAGTCCTATTAAAGGAGTAGGAGTTTAGATCCTACATGGAATCAAACTATGAAAATCAAGTGTCCCATGAAGGACTAAAAGCAAGCTTACTTCGGTGGCTTGGCGCTTGGCGCAGAATCCGCGATCCTCGGTGACGGGTGGGGAGACCTCGGAGCTCTTGAATAGCACCTTCCAAGCGTCCTCGTGTTTTGTGTCGAAAAGCCGGGACAGAGTCTGGTGCTGGGCCGGGTCGAACTCCCACAAGTTGAAGGCCCGTCATTGACACGGGAGGATCCGGCGGAAGAGCATGACCTGGACTACATTGACAAGCATAACCTTCTTGTTCACCAGGTCTCGGACGCAGGTTTGGAGTCCGGTCACCTCTTCTGGACTACCCCACAACAGGCCTGTCTCTTTCCAAGACGTGAGCCGAGTGGGGATGCCAGATCGGAATTCGGGGGCCGCTGCCCATTCAGGGTCACGCGGCTCGGTGATATAGAACCACCCCGACTGCCACCCTTTGATGGTCTCTACGAAGGTGCCCTCAAGCCATGTAACATTGGCTATCTTGCCCACCATGGCACCTCCGCACTCCGCTTACGGCCGCCCACGACCTTCGGCTTGACGCTGAAGATCTTCAGCCATAGGCCAAAGTGAGGCTGGATGCGGAGGAAGGCCTCACACATGACGATGAACGCCGAGATGTTGAGGATGAAGTTTGGGGCCAGATCGTGGAAGTCCAGGCCGTAGTAGAACATGAGCCCCTGGACGAATGGGTGAAGAGGAAAGCCCAGTCCATGGAGGAAATGGGGGAGAAACACGACCCTCTCATGGGGCCTAGGGGTGGGGATGAGTTTCCCCTCATCAGGAAGCCGGTGCGCGATGTCATTAGACAAGTATCCGACCTTCCTCAACTTTTTGGTTTGCCCCTCCGTGACGGAGGAGGCCATCCATCTACCTCCCGCTCCGGACATGATTGGAGAAAGGTTGAGGTGGGAAGTGCGGACTTGGGCGCTGGAGCTCGGGTGCGCAGGGATGGATAAGCAAAGGAGGAAGAAGGCGTAAATGGAAAGGGTGAATCCTTATCCCCTTAAATGGGCGACCGAAACTATAAGCCCCCACCAGCCTAATAAAACTCGCTTATCTCCCAAGCGCCGCGGTTAATGGCGCGGTTGGGTTACCCACGCCTGTATTGATGAGAACCCCGGAATAAGGGGACACGATCTTTGCTTTGACAAGATGTGCCAAGGAAACCGCCTCGCTAAACGCGCTGAGGTGGAACAGTAAAATGATTCGAATAAAGGCTTGGCCGTGGCGTGATGTCACGCTGCAGAATACATCAGCAGATTATATTTGTTCAGATATTATTCTCTCTACGGTGGTATGTGGAACTTATTTTGCAGAGCCGGACACTATCCTTGTGTTCAACATCTTCTATGAAATATTCGGAGGAGGAACCCGCCTTGCAATGCTGAAGACAATTTGCGCACTGGACTCATCATCATTGAAGCCTGGTTCAGGGGCTACTGAGGGAGTCCTGGATTAGGGGGTGTCCGGATGGCCGGACTATGACCTTTGGCCGGACTCCCGGACTATGAAGATATAAGATTGAATACTTCGTCCCGTGTCCAGATAGGACTTTCCTTGGCGTGGAAGCCAAGCTTGGCAATACGATAAGAAGATCTCCTCCCATTGTAACCGACTCTGTGTAACCCTAGCCCTCTCCTGTGTCTATATAAACCGGAGAGTTTTAGTCCGTAGGACGGAAAACAATCATACCATAGGCTAACTTCTAGGGTTTAGCCTCTCTGATCTCGTGGTAGATCAACTCTTGTACTACCCATATCATCAATATTAATCAAGTAGGAGTAGGGTTTTACCTCCATCAAGAGGGCCCGAACCTGGGTAAAAACATCGTGTCCCTTGTCTCCTGTTACCATCCGCCTAGACGCACAGTTCGGGACCCCCTACCCGAGATCCGCTGGTTTTGACACCGACTGTCAACGTCAGATCCATAGCCTCCTTCCCAACTATTCCAGTGAGCTAAGAAGCAAACCCTCTCCTCTCATGTCTCCTAATCTTCATGATTTTTTTATTTTTGCATGATAATGGTTCTTACCTAGATAAACGGCCATTATCCTCTGAAGATTTGGGAGCATTGAAAGAAATCGGGGTTGGCAACGTTTCCTGTTTTTTTTGGATTTTTTTTCTCATCTTGTGATGTTTTTTCAGTGTTAGATTTGTGAAGGTGAAATCTTGTTTTGTGAAATATGGAAGAGATTTATGGTTCATAAATATGGAAGAGATTTATGGTTCATATAGAACTGATTTTTCTTCTTCTCAAATTTACTCAAGTGAAAGTGAAATCTGGTTTTGTGATATATGGAAGAGATTTATGGTTCATATATTTGGAATATGGCACCCATCTGATTTTGTGACACATGCAAGCGTTATTTGGTTCAGATTTTTGAAAGAAAGTGATATTAGTCCATATTTGATTTATGGATATGTAAATTGAAAGTGATATTGTTGAAATATGGATTTTTTTTTGTCAAATTCATATGTGGAATCCCAGGGAATTCATATGTGTGAACCATATTTTTTGAAAAAAATTGAAATTGGTCAATTGAAAAACTTAAATTTGGCTTTGTGAAATATGAAAGAGATTTGTGGTTAATATATGTGAAATATGCTACCTATCTTTTTTGTGACATATGCAAGAGTTATTTGGTTCAGATGATATTAGTCCATATTTGATTTGTGAATATGTAAACTAGAAGTGATATTGGTGAATGTGAAATATAATTTGTGAAACCCTGTGAAATTCATATGTGGAACCATTTTTTATGAAATAATTGAAATTGATCATTTCAAAAACTATAATAGGTTTTTGAGAAACTTGAACATTTCTTTTGAAACATTTTATATTTTTTTCTAACAAACTGAAATTGGTATTTAGAAATAATTGAAATGGTTTTCTGATAAAATGAAATTGTTCTACTAAAATATTTGAATAGTTAAAACTACTATTTTAAAATAGGAGAATAGTTTAAGTATGTTCTTGGTTCATGACACAGTGGGATGGCAAATGTTGTGCGTGATGAGAACATGGTAGGTCGCATATCATAAAGTTATGGGCCCTGAGCAACGAAATACCAACACCACAAAAGCAGCAAAGGAATCAAATATATTTGAGGATGTCAGATGGAGTCAGATACGTGGCAAGCTCATTGGCTAGAGACTCACTGCTACCTCTTCAGCACTGTGTTGGTTTTCCCTTCAAGAGGAAAGGGTGATGCAGCAAAGTAGCGTAAGTATTTCCCTCGGTTTTGAGAACCAAGGTATCAATCCAGTAGGAGGCTACACGCAAATCCCTCGTACCTACACAAACAAATAAGAACCTTGCAACCAACATGATAAAGGGGTTGTCAATCCCTTCACGACCACTTGCAAAAGTGAGATCTGATAGAGATAATAATAAGATAAATATTTTATGTATTTTTATGATATAGATTGGAAAGTAAAGATTGCAAAATAAAACAGATTGAAAACTTATATGAAGGAAAATAGACCCAGGGGCCATAGGTTTCACTAGTGACTTCTCTCAAGATAGCATAAGTATTACGGTGGGTGAACAAATTACTGTCGAGCAATTGATAGAAAAGTGCTTAGTTATGAGAATATCTAGACATGATCATGTATATAGGCATCACGTCCGCGACAAGTAGATCGAAACGATCCTGCATCTACTACTATTACCCCACACATCGACCGCTATCCAGCATGCATCTAGAGTATTAAGTTCATAAGAACAGAGTAACACATTAGGCAAGATGACATGATGTAGAGGGATAAACTCAAGGAATATGATATAAACCCCATCTTTTTATCCTCGATGGCAACAATACAATACGTGCCTTGCTGCCCCTGCTGTCACTGGGAAAGGACACCGCAAGATTGAACCCAAAGCTAAGCACTTCTACCATTCCAAGAAAGATCAATCTAGTAGGCCAAGCCAAACTGATAATTCGAAGAGACTTGCAAAGATAACCAATCATACATAAAAGAATTCAGAGGAGATTCAAATATTTCTCATAGATAAACTTGATCATAAACCCACATTTCATCAGATCTCGACAAACACACCGCAAAAAGAGTTACATCGAATAGATCTCCAAGAAGATCGAGGAGAACTTTGTACTGAGAATCAAAGAGAGAGAAGAAGCCATCTAGCTAATAATTATGGACCCGAAGGTCTGTGGTAAACTACTCACACTTCATCGGAGAGGCTATGGTGTTGATGTAGAAGCCCTCCGTAATAGATTCCCCCTCCAGCGGAGCGCCAGAAAAGGCCCCAAGATGGGATCTCACAGGTACAGAATGTTGTGGCGGTGGAAATAGGGTTTTGTGGTGCTCCTGGATGTTTTCAGGGTATATGAGTATATATAGGCAAAGGAAGTCAGCCAGGGGAGCCACAAGGGGCCCACGAGGGTGGGGGCGCGCCCACCCCTTGGGGGCGCCTCCCTGCCTCGTGGCTTCCTCGTTTGTTTCTTAGCGTCCACTCCAAGTCTCCTGGATTGCGTTTGTTCCAAAAATAACTCTCCTGAAGGTTTCATTCCATTTGGACTCCTTTGATATTCCTATTCTGCGAAACACTGAAATAGGCAAGAAAACAACAATTTGGGCTGGGCCTTCGGTTAATAGGTTAGTCCCAAAAATAATATAAAAGTGCTTAGCAAAGCCCATTAAACATCCAAAATAGGTAATATAATAGCATGGAACAATAAAAAATTATAGATATGTTGGAGACGTATCAAGCATCCCCACGCTTAATTCCTGCTCGTCCTCGAGTAGGTAAATGATAAAAACGGAATTTTTGATGTGGAATGCTACCTAGAATATTTTTCAATGTAATTTTCTTTATTGTTGTTGGAAACATGCCCTAGAGGCAATAATAAAAGGATTATTATTATATTTCCTTGTTCATGATAATTGTCTATTATTCATGCTATAATTTTGTTATCCAGAAATCGTAATACACATGTGAATACATAGACCACAACTTGTCCCTAGTGAGCCTCTAGTTGACTAGCTCGTTGATCAACAGATAGTCATGGTTTCCTGACTATGGACATTGGATGTCATTGATAACGGGATCACATCATTAGGAGAATGATGTGATGGACAAGACCCAATCCTAAGCATAGCACAAGATCGTGTAGTTTGTTTGCTAGAGCTTTTCCAATGTCAAGTATCATCTCCTTAGACCATGAGATCGTGTAACTCTCGGATGCCGTAGGAGTGCTTTGGGTATACCAAACATCACAACGTAACTGGGTGACTATAAAGGTATACTACAGGTATCCCCGAAAGTATCTGTTGGGTTGGCATGGATCGAGACTGGGATTTGTCACTCCGTATGACGGAGAGGTATCTCTGGGCCCACTCGGTAATGCATCATAATAATGAGCTCAATGTGACCAAGTGTTTGGTCACGGGATCATGCATTACGGTACGAGTAAAGTGACTTGCCGGTAACGAGATTGAACAAGGTATTGGGATACCGACGATCGAATCTCGGGCAAGTAACGTACCGATTGACAAAGGGAATTGTATATGGGATTACTTGAATCCTCGACATCGTGGTTAATCCGATGAGATCATCGAGGAGCATGTGGGAGCCAACATGGGTATCTAGATCCCGCTGTTGGTTATTGACCGGAGAGTCGTCTCGGTCATGTCTGCGTGTCTCCCGAACCCGTAGGGTCTACACACTTAAGGTTCGGTGACGCTAGGGTTGTAGAGATATTAGTATGCAGTAACCCGAAAGTTGTTCGGAGTCCCGGATGAGATCCCGGACGTTACGAGGAGTTCCGTAATGGTCTGCAGGTGAAGAATTGTATATAGGAAGTCTAGTTTCGGCCACGGGGAAAGTTTCAGGGGTCACTGGTACTGTACGGGACCACCGGAAGGGTCCCGGGGGTCCACCGGGTGGGGCCACCTATCCCGGAGGGCCACATGGGCTGAAGTGGGAGGGTAACCAGCCCCTGGTGGACTGGTGCGCCCCCCTTTGGGCCTTCCTTGTGCCTAGGGTTGGAAACCCTAGGGTTGGGGGGGGCGCCCCGCTTGACTTGGGGGCAAGTCCCCCCCTAGGCCGCCGCCCCCCTTGAGATGGGATCTCTAGGGGGCCGGTGCACCCCCTAGGCCCCTATATAAAGAGGGGGGAGGGAGGGCAGCCGCACCCTAGTCCCTGGCGCCTCCCTCTCCCCTCGTACCACCTCTCCCTCTCGCTGAGCTTGGCGAAGCCCTGCCGAGATCGCTGCTGCTTCCACCACCACGCCGTCGTGCTGCTGGATCTCCATCAACCTCTCCCTCCCCCTTGCTGGATCAAGAAGGAGGAGACGTCTTCCCAACCGTACGTGTGTTGAACGCGGAGGTGCCGTCCGTTCAGCGCTAGGATCATCGGTGATTTGGATCACGACGAGTACGACTCCCTCAACCCCGTTCTCTTGAACGCTTCCGCTCGCGATCTACAAGGGTATGTACATACACTCCTCTCTCTCTCGTTGCTAGATGACTCCATAGATTGATCTTGGTGAAGCGTAGAATTTTTTTTATTTTCTGCAACGTTCCCAACAGTGGCATCATGAGCTAGGTCTATGCGTAGTTTCTTTGCACGAGTAGAACACAAATTTGTTGTGGGCGTAGATGTTGTCAATTTTATTGCCACTACTAGTCTTATCTTGTTTCAGCGGCATCGTGGGATGAAGCGGCCCGGACCAACCTTACACGTACGCTTACGTGAGACAGGTTCCACCGACTGACATGCACTAGTTGCATAAGGTGGCTAGCGGGTGTCTGTATCTTCCACTTTAGTCGGATCGGATTCGATGAAAAGGGTCCTTATGAAGGGTAAATAGAAATTGGCATATCACGTTGTGGCTTTTATGTAGGTAAGGAACGTTCTTGCTAGAACCCTATTGCAGCCACGTAAAAACATGCAACAACAATTAGAGGACGTCTAACTTGTTTTTGCAGCATATGCCTTGTGATGTGATATGGCCAAAAGGTTGTGATGAATGATATATATGTGATGTATGAGATCATGTTCTTGTAATAGGAATCACGACTTGCATGTCGATGAGTATGACAACCGGCAGGAGCCATAGGAGTTGTCTTAATTATTGTATGACCTACGTGTCAATGAATAAATGCCATGTAATTACTTTACTTTATTGCTAAGCCGTTAGCCATAGTAGTAGAAGTAATAGTTGGTGAACAACTTCATGGAGACATGATGATGGAGATCATGGTGATGGAGATCATGGTGTCATGCCGGTGACAAAGATGATCATGGCGCCCCGAAGATGGAGATCAAAGGAGCAATATGATATTGGCCATATCATGTCACTATTTGATTGCATGTGATGTTTATCATGTTTTTGCATCTTATTTGCTTAGAACGACGGTAGTAAATAAGATGATCCCTCATAATAATTTCAAGAAAGTGTTCCCCCTAACTGTGCACCGTTGCGAAAGTTCGTTGTTTCGAAGCACCACGTGATGATCGGGTGTGATAGATTCCAACGTCCACATACAACGGGTGTAAGACATATTTACACATGCAAAACACTTAGGTTGACTTGAGGAGCCTAGCATGTACAGACATGGCCTCGGAACACAAGAGACCGAAAGGACGAACATGAGTCGTATGGAAGATACGATCAACATGAAGATGTTCACCGATGATGACTAGTCCGTCTCACGTGATGATCAGACACGGTCTAGTTGAGTCTGATCATGTATCACTTAGATGACTAGAGGGATGTCTAATCTAAGTGGGAGTTCATTAAATAATTTGATTAGATGAACTTAATTATCATGAACTTACTCTAAAAACCTTTGCAAAATGTCTTGTAGATCAAATGGCCAACGCTCATGTCAACCTCAACTTCAACGCGTTCCTAGAGAAAACCAAGCTGAAAGATGACGGCAGCAACTATACGGACTGGGTCCGGAACCTGAGGATCATCCTCATAGCTTCCAAGAAAGCATATGTCCTAGAAGCACCGCTAGGTGACGCACCCATCCCCGAGAACCAAGATGTTATGAACGCTTGGCAGTCACATGCTGATGATTACTCCCTCGTTCAGTGCGGCATGCTTTACAGCTTAGAACCGGGGCTCCAAAAGCATTTTGAGCAACACAAAGCATATGAAATGTTCGGAGAGCTGAAAATGGTTTTCCAAGCTCACGCCCGGGTCTTGAGATATGAAGTCTCCGACAAGTTCTACAGTTGTAAGATGGAGGAAAATAGTTATGTCAGTGAGCACATACTCAAAATGTCTGGGTTGCACAACCGCCTGTCCCAGCTGGACATTAACCTCCCGGACGAGGCGGTCATTGACAGAATCCTTCAGTCGCTCCCACCTAGCTACAAGAGCTTTGTGATGAACTACAATATGCAGGGGATGGTGAAAACTATTCCTGAAGTATTTTCAATGTTGAAATTAGCGGAGGTGGAAAGCAAAATGGAACATCAAGTGTTGATGGTCAATAAAACCACTAAGTTCAAGAAAGGCAAGGGTAAGAAGAACTTCAAGAAGGATGGCAAGGGAGTTGCCGGGAAGAAGCCAAAGAATGGACCCAAACCTGAGACTGAGTGCTTTTATTGCAAGGGAAGCGGACACTGGAAGCGGAACTGCCCCAAATACTTAGCGGACAAGAAGGCCGGCAACACTAAAGGTATATGTGATATACATGTAATTGATGTGTACCTTACCAGTACTCGTAGTAGCTCCCGGGTATTTGATACCGGTGCGGTTGCTCATATTTGTAACTCAAAACAGGAGCTGCGGAATAAGCGGAGACTGGCGAAGGACGAGGTGATGATGCGCGTCAGGAATGGTTCCAAGGTCGATGTGATCGCCGTCGGCATGCTACCTCTACATTTACCTACGGGATTAGTTTTAAACCTCAATAATTGTTATTTAGTGCCAGCTTTGAGCATGAACATTGTATCTGGATCTCGTTTAATACGAGATGGCTACTCATTTGAATCCGAGAATAATGGTTGTTCTATTTATATGAGAGATATGTTTTATGGTCATGCCCCGCTGGTCAATGGTTTATTCTTAATGAATCTCGAACGTGATGTTACACATATTCATAATGTGAATACCAAAAGATGTAAGGTTGATAACAATAGTCCCACATACTTGTGGCACTGCCGCCTTGGTCACATTGGTGTCAAGCGCATGAAGAAGCTCCATGCTAATGGACTTTTAGAGTCTCTTGATTATGAATCTTTTGACACATGCGAACCATGCCTCATGGTCAAAATGACCAAGACTCCGTTCTCCGGAATAATGGAGCGAGCGACCAACTTATTGGAAATCATACATACTGATGTGTGCGGTCCAATGAGCGTTGAGGCTCGCGGAGGCTATTGTTATGTTCTCACTCTCACTGACGACTTGAGTAGATATGGGTATGTCTACTTGATGAAACACAAGTCTAAGACCTTTGAAAAGTTCAAGGAATTTCAGAATGAGGTAGAGAATCAACGTGACCGAAAGATAAAGTTCTTACGATCAGATCGTGGGGGAGAATATTTAAGTCACGAATTTGGTACGCACTTAAGGAAATGTGGAATCGTTTCACAACTCACGCCGCCTGGAACACCTCAGCGTAACGGTGTGTCCAAACATCGTAATCGCACTTTATTGGATATGGTGCGGTCTATGATGTCTCTTACCGATTTACCGCTATCTTTTTGGGGATACGCTTTAGAAACAACTACATTCACTTTAAATAGGGCACCGTCTAAATCTGTTGAGACGACACCGTATGAATCATGGTTTGGGAAGAAACCTAAGCTGTCGTTTCTAAAAGTTTGGGGATGCGATGCTTATGGCAAGAAACTTCAACCTGAAAAGCTCGAACCCAAGTCGGAAAAATGTGTCTTCATAGGACACCCTAAGGAAACCATTGGGTATACCTTCTACCTCAGATCTGAAGGCAAGATCTTTGTTGCCAAGAATGGGTCCTTTCTGGAGAAAGAGTTTCTCTCGAAAGAAGTAAGTGGGAGGAAAATGGAACTTGATGAAGTACTACCTCTTGAACCGGTAAGTAGCATAGCTCAGGAAGATGTTCCTGTGGTGCCAGCACCGACTGGAGAGGAAATTAATGATGATGATCAAGGTACTTCAGATCAAGTTACTACTGAACTTCGTAGGTCCACAAGGACACGTTCCACACGAGAGTGGTATGGCAACCCTGTCCTGGAAATCATGTTGTTAGACAACGGTGAACCTTCGAACTATGAAGAAGCGATGGCGGGCCCAGATTCCAACAAATGGCTTGAAGCCATGTAATCCGAGATAGGATCCATGTATGAAAATAAAGTATGGACTTTGACAGACTTACCCGATGATATGCGAGTGATAGAAAACAAATGGATCTTTAAGAAGAAGACGGACGCGGATGGTAATGTTACCATCTATAAAGCTCGACTTGTTGCTAAAGGTTATCTACAAGTTCAAGGGGTTGACTACGATGAGACTTTCTCTCCCGTAGCGAAGTTGAAGTCTGTCCAAATCATGTTAGCAATTGCCGCATACTGTGATTATGAGATATGGAAAATGGACGTCAAAACGGCATTCCTTAACGGCTATCTTAAGGAAGAACTGTATATGATGCAGTTGGAAGGTTTTGTCGATCCTGAGAATGCTAACAAGGTATGCAAACTCCAGCGATCCATTTATGGGCTGGTGCAAGCATCTCGGAGTTGGAACATTCGCTTTGATGAGATGATCAAAGCGTTTGGGTTTATGCAGACTTATGGAGAAGCCTGCATTTACAAGAAAGTGAGTGGGAGCTCTATAGCATTGCTCATATTATATGTAGATGACATACTTTTGATGGGAAATGATATAAAACTTTTGGACAACATTAAGGCCTACTTGAATAAGTGTTTTTCAATGAAGGACCTTGGAGAAACTGCTTACATATTAGGCATCAAGATCTATAGGGATAGATCGAGACGCCTCATAGGTCTTTCACAAAGCACATACCTTGATAAGATATTGAAGAAGTTCAATATGGATCAGTCCAAGAAGGGGTTCTTGCCTGTGTTGCTAGGTGTGAAATTGAGCTCAGCTCAATGCCCGACCACGACAGAAGATAGAGAAAAGATGAGCGTCATCCCTTATGCCTCGGCTATAGGGTCTATTATATATGCCATGCTGTGTACCAGACCTGATGTAAATCTTGCCGTAAGTTTGGTAGGAAGGTACCAAAGTAATCCCGGCATGGAACACTGGACAGCGGTCAAGAACATCCTGAAGTACCTGAAAAGGACTAAGGATATGTTTCTCGTATATGGAGGTGACGAAGAGCTCGCCGTAAAGGGTTACGTCGACGCTAGCTTCGACACAGATCTGGATGACTCTAAGTCACAAACCGGATACGTGTATATTTTGAATGGAGGGGCAGTAAGCTGGTGCAGTTGCAAGCAAAGCGTCGTGGCGGGATCTACATGTGAAGCGGAGTACATGGCAGCCTCGTAGGCAGCGCATGAAGCAATCTGGATGAAGGAGTTCATCACCGACCTAGGAGTCATACCCAATGCGTCGGGGCCAATCTCTCTCTTCTGTGACAACACTGGAGCTATTGCCCTTGCCAAGGAGCCCAGGTTTCACAAGAAGACCAGGCACATCAAGCGTCGCTTCAACTCCATTCGTGAAAATGTTCAAGATGGAGACATAGATATTTGCAAAGTACATACGGATCTGAATGTCGCAGATCCGTTGACTAAACCTCTTCCACGAGCAAAACATGATCAACACCAGAACTCTATGGGAGTTCGATTCATCACAATGTAACTAGATTATTGACTCTAGTGCAAGTGGGAGACTGTTGGAAATATGCCCTAGAGGCAATAATAAAAGGATTATTATTATATTTCCTTGTTCACGATAATTGTCTATTATTCATGCTATAATTTTGTTATCCAGAAATCGTAATACACATGTGAATACATAGACCACAACTTGTCCCTAGTGAGCCTCTAGTTGACTAGCTCGTTGATCAACAGATAGTCATGGTTTCCTGACTATGGCCATTGGATGTCATTGATAACGGGATCACATCATTAGGAGAATGATGTGATGGACAAGACCCAATCGTAAGCATAGCACAACATCGTGTAGTTCATTTGCTAGAGCTTTTCCAATGTCAAGTATCATCTCCTTAGACCATGAGATCGTGTAACTCCCGGATGCCGTAGGAGTGATTTGGGTATACCAAACGTCACAACGTAACTGGGTGACTATAAAGGTATACTACAGGTATCCCTGAAAGTAACTGTTGGGTTGACATGGATCGAGACTGGGATTTGTCACTCCGTATGACGGAGAGGTATCTCTGGGCCCACTCGGTAATGCATCATCATAATGAGCTCAATGTGACCAAGTGTTTGGTCATGGGATCATGAATTACGGTACGAGTAAAGTGACTTGCCGGTAACGAGATTGAACGAGGTATTGGGATACCGACGATCGAATCCCGGGCAAGTAATGTACCGATTGACAAAGGGAATTGTATACGGGATTACTTGAATCCTCGACATCGTGGTTCATCCGATGAGATCATCGAGGAGCATGTGGGATCCAACATGGGTATTGATTCGTCTCCAACGTATCTATAATTTTTGATTTCTCCATGCTACTTTATCTACTGTTTTGGACTATATTGGGCTTTATTTTCCACTTTTATATTATTTTTGGGACTAACCTATTAACCGGAGGCCCAGCCCAGAATTGCTGTTTTTTTTGCCTATTTCAGTGTTTCGAAGAAACGGAATATGAAACGGAGTCCAAACGGAATGAAACCTTCGGGAACGTGATTTTCTCACCGAACGTGATCCAGGAGACTTGGACCGTACTCCAAGAAGTGCCAGAGGCGGTCACGAGGGTGGAGGGCGCCCCCCTAGGCGCGCCTCCTACCTCGTGGGCCCCCTGTTGCTCCACCGACGTACTCCTTCCTCCTATATATACCTACGTACCCCCGACAGATCAAATACGGAGCCAAAACCTAATTCCACCGCCGCAACCTTCTGTATCCACAAGATCCCATCTTGGGGCCTGTTTCGGAACTCTGCCGGAGGGGGCATCCACCACGAAGGGCTTCTACATCAACACCATAGCCCCTCCGATGAAGTGTGAGTAGTTTACTTCAGACCTTCGGGTCCATAGCTAGTAGCTAGATGGCTTCTTCTCTCTTTTTGGATCTCAATACAATGTTCTCCCCCTCTCTTGTGGAGATCTATTCGATGTAATCTTCTTTTTGTGGTGTGTTTGTTGAGACCGATGAATTGTGGGTTTATGATCCAGTATTATCTATGGAAAATATTTGAATCTTCTCTGAATTCTTTTATGTATGATTGAGTTAACTTTGCAAGTCTCTTCGAATTATCCTTTTTGGTTTGGCCAGCTAGATTGGTAGTTCTTGCAATGGGAGAAGTGCTTAGCTTTGGGTTCAATCTTGCGGTGTCCTTACCCAGTGACAGAAAGGGTTGCAAGGCACGTATTGTATTGTTGCCATCGAGGATAACAAGATGGGTTTTTTGTCATATTGCATGAATTTATCCCTCTACATCATGTCATCTTGCTTAAGGCGTTACTCTGTTTTTAACTTAATACTCTAGATGCATGCTGGATAGCGGTCGATGAGTGGAGTAATAGTAGTAGATGCAGAATCATTTCGATCTACCTGTCTCGGACGTGATGCCTATATACATGATCATTGCCTAGATATGCTCACAGTAATTTGTTCACCCACCGTAGAATATTTATGCTCTTGAGAGAAGCCACTAGTGAAACCTATGGTCCCCGGGTCTATTCTCATCATATAAATCTCTATCGCTTTATTTACTTGCTTTGTTTTTACTTTGCCTTTTACTTTTCACTTTGCATCTATCTATCAAAAATACCAAAAATATTATTTATCATCTCTATCAGATCTCACTCTCATAAGTGACCGTGAAGGGATTGACAACCCCTAATCGCGTTGGTTGCGAGTAGCTATTGTTTTGTGTAGGTACGAGGGACTTGTGCGTGGTCTCCTACTGGATCGATACCTTGGTTCTCAAAAATAGAGGGAAATACTTACGCTACTTTACTGCATCATCCTCTCCTCTTTGGGGAAATCCAACGCAGTGCTCAAGAGGTAGCAAGAAGAATTTCTGGCGCCGTTGCTGGGGAGGCTCACGCAAGCAAGTCAACCATACCAAGTACCCATCACAATCCCTATCTCTCGCATTACATTATTTGCCTCTCGTTTTCCTCTCCCCCACTTCACCCTTGCCATTTTATTTGCCCTCTCTTTCCCAATCTCCTCCTCTCTTTCCGTTTGCCTTTTTCCTGTTACCTTTCTGTTTGCTTGTGTGTTGGATTACTTGTTGCCATGGCGCAAGATAATACCAAATTGTATGGTTTCTTAAATACCAATAATAATGATTTCCTTAGTACTCCGATTGCTCCTCTTTAATGATGAGTCTTGTGAAATCAATACCGCTTTGCTGAATCTTGTTATGAAAGATCAATTCGCCGACCTTCCTAGTGAAGATGCCGCTACTCATCTAAACAATTTTGTTGATTTGTGTGATATGCAAAAGAAGAAAGATACGGATAACAATATTTTCAAATTGAAGTTATTTCCGTTTTCACCTAGAGATCGTGCTAAAGTTTGGTTTTCATCTTTGCCTAAAAATAGTATTGATTCTTGGAACAAGTGCAAAGATGCTTTTATCTCTAAGTATTTTCCTCCCGCTAAGATTATCACTCTTAGGAACGATATCATGAATTTTAAACAACTTGATCATGAGCATGTTGCCCAATCTTGGGAAAGAATGAAATTAATGCTTCGCAATTGCCCTGCTCATGGTTTGAATTTATGGATGATCATACAAAATTTTAATGCCGGATTGAATTTTGCTTCTAGAAATCTTTTAGATTCGGCCGCGAGAGGCACGTTTATGGAAATTACGTTAGGAGATGCTACAAAATTGCTTGATAACATTATGGCTAATTATTCTCAATGGCACACCGAAAGATCTTCTAGTAAAAAAGTGCATGCTATAGAAGAAATTAATGTTTTGAGTGAAAAGATGGATGAACTTATGAAGATGTTTGCTCCTAAAAATACTCCTCTTGATCCCAATGATATGCCTTTGTCTACCTTGCTTGAGAATAATAATGAATCTATGGATGTGAATTTTGTTGGTAGGAATAGTATTGGAAACAACGCGTATAGAGGGAATTTTAATCCTAGGCCTTATCCTAGTAATCCTTCTAATAATTATGGAAATTCCTACAACAACTCTTATGGAAATTTTAATAAGATGCCCTCTGAATTTGAGAATAGTGTTAAAGAGTTTATGAAGTCACAAAAGAATTTTAATGCTTTGCTTGAAGAGAAATTGCTTAAAGTTTATGATTTGGCTAGGAACGTTGATAGAATTTCTCTTGAAACTGATTCTTTAAAGCTTAGATCTATTCCTCCTAAGCATGATATCAATGAGTCTCTCAAAGCCATGAGTATTTCCATTGATGAGTGCAAAGAAAGAACCGCTAGGATGCGTGCTTCCAAAGATGCCTTTATTAAAGCGTGTTCTTCCAATTCCTATGAAAATCAAGATGAAGATCTAAAAGTTATTGATGTGTCCCGCATTAAATCTTTGTTTTGCAATATGAATCTTGATGAAACTGAATATGATCTTCCTTTACCTAGAAGGCGTTCTAAGAATTCGGAGTTTCTAGATCTTGATGATGAAATTGATGAAAGTGGGATTGAAAGAAATAAAAACCTAGATGTTGCCAAACCCACTATTTTGGATCTCAAGGAATTTAATTATGAAAATTGCTCTTTGATTGGTTGTATTTCCTTGTTGCAATCCGTGCTAGATTCTCCAGATGCTTATAGTCAAAATAAGGCCTTTACCGAACACATTGTTGATGCCTTGATGCAATATTATGAAGAAAAACTTGAGTTGAAAGTTTCTATCCCTAGAAAACTCTATGATGAGTGGGAACCTACTATTAAAATTAAAATTAAAGATTATGAGTTTCATGCTTTGTGTGATTTGGGTGCTAGTGTTTCTACTATTCCCAAAACTTTGTGTGATTTGCTAGATTTCCGTGACTTTGATGATTGCTCTCTAAACTTGCATCTTGCGGATTCCACTACTAAAAAGCCTATGGGAAGAATTAATGATGTTCTTATTGGTGCAAATAGGAATTATGTGCCCGTAGATTTTATCGTTCTTGATATAGATTGCAATCCTTCATGTCCTATTATTCTTGGTAGACCTCTCCTTAGAACGATTGGTGCAATTATTGATATGAAGGAAGGGAATATTAGATTCCAATTTCCCTTAAAGAAGGGCATGGAACACTTCCATAGAAAGAAAATAAAATTACCATATGAATCTATCATGAGAGCCACTTATGGATTGCCTACCAAAGATGGCAATACCTAGATCTATCCTTGCTTTTATGCCTAGCTAGGGGCGTTAAACGATGGCGCTTGTTGGGAGGCAACCCAATTTTATTTTGTGTTTTTGTCTTTGCTTCTGTTTAGGAATAAATAATCCATCTAGCTTCTGTTTGGATGTGTTTTTGTCTTTTAATTAGTGTTTTTATGCCAAGTAGAACCTATAGGATAACCTATGATGATAGTTGATTTGATTCTGCTGAAAAACAGAAACTTTTCACGCACGAATATAATTTTGTTAAATCACAGAAACGTGATTTTGCGTTGATTCTTCTTGATGCTGTTCAATAAACAAATTTTCCAGGACTTCCTATTTTGGTAGAATTTTTAGAGTTCCCGAAGTTTGCGTTAGTTACAGATTGCTACAGACTGTTCTGTTTTTGACAGATTCTGTTTTACGTGTGTTGTTTGCTTATTTTGATGAATCTATGGTTAGTAAAATAGTTTATAATCCATAGAGAAGTTGGAATATAGTAGGTTTAACACCAATATAAATAAAGAATGAGTTCATTACAGTACCTTGAAGTAGTCTTTTGTTTTATTTCTCTAACGGAGCTCACGAGATTTCTGTTGAGTTTTGTGTTGTGAAGTTTACAAGTTTTGGGTGAATTCTTTTGATGGATTATGGAACAAGGAGTGGAAAGAGCCTAAGCTTGGGGATGCCCATGGCACCCGCAAGATAATCCAAGGACACCAAAAAGTCAAAGCTTGGGGATGCCCCAGAAGGCATCCCCTCTTTTGTCCACTTCCATCGGTAATTTACTTGGAGCTATATTTTTATTCACCACATGATATGTGTTTTGCTTGGAGCATCTTGTTTTATTTGTGTCTTTGCTTGTTAGTTTACCACGATCATCCTTGCTGTACACACCTTTTGAGAGAGCCATACATGATCTGTGATAGAGTGTATCGTATCATGGGGTTTGGATGCGCCGTCAAAGTTTGCACCAACTCTCAAGGTGAGAAAGGGCAATGCACGGTACCGTAGAGGCTAGCAATGATGGAAGGGTAAGAGTGCGTATAATCCATGGACTCACATTAGTCATAAACTCATATACTTATTGCAAAAGTTTATTAGCCCTCGAAGCAAAGTACTACTACGCATGCTCCTAGGGGAAGGGTTGGTAGGAGTTAACCATCGCGCGATCCCGACCTCCACTCATAAGGAAGGCAATCAAAAGAACACCCCATGCTTCAAATTTGTCACACGACGTTTACCATACGAGCATGCTATGAGACTTGCCAACTTTAACACAAGTATTTCTCAATTTCATAATTACCCAACTAGCATGACTCTAACATTACCACATTTATATCTCAAAACAATTATCAAGTATCAAATTTATCATAGTATTCAATGCACTCTATACGATAGCTTTTATTATACCCAACTTGGATGCCCATCATATTAGGACTAATTTTATAACCAAAGAAAATACCATGCTATTCTAAAAGACTCTCAAAATAATATAAGTGAAGCATGAGAGATCAATAGTTTCTACAATATAAAACCACCGCCGCGCTCTAAAAAGATATAACTGAAGTACTAGAGCAAAACTATCTAGCTCAAAAGATATAAGTGAAGCACATAGAGTATTCTAATAAATTCCGATTCATGCGTGTCTCTCCCAAAAGGTGTGTACAGCAAGGATGATTGTGGTAAACTAAAAATAAAAGACTCATATCATACAAGACGCTCCAAGAAAAACACATATCATGTGGTGAATAAAAATATAGCCTCAAGTAAAGTTACCGATAGACGAAGACGAAAGAGGGGATGCCTTACGGGGCATCCCCAGGCTTAGGCTTTTGGTTGTCCTTGAATTTTACCTTGGGGTGCCTTTGGGCATCCCCAAGCTTAGGCTCTTGCCACTCCTTATTCCATAATCTATCAAATCTTTACCCAAAACTTGAAAACTTCACAACACAAAACTCAACAGAAAATCTCATGAGCTCCGTTAGTGCAAGAAAGCAAACCACCACTTTAAGGTACTGTAATGAACTCATTATTTATTTATATTACTGTTAAACCTACTGTATTCCAACTTCTCTATGGTTCATACCCCCCGATACTAGCCATAGATTCATCAAAGTAAGCAAACAACACACGAAAAACAGAATTTGTCAAAAACAGAATAGTCTGTTGTAATCTATAACTTTAGAATACTCATGGAAGCTTAAAAATCCTACCAAACTAGGAAATCCTAGGCAATTTGTCTGTTAATATCCTGCAAAAAGAATCAACTAAAAATCACGTTTCTGTGATTTATTAAAATTATTCTCGTGCGCGCAAAAGTTTCTGTTTTTCAGGAAGATCAAATTAACTATCACCCAAGATGATCCTATAGGTTCTACTTGGAAAAAACACTAATTAAAACATAAAACAACATCTAAACAGAAGCTAGATGAATTATTTATTACTAAACAAGAACAAAAAACAAAGACCAAAAATAAAATTGGGTTGCCTCCCAACAAGCGCTATCGTTTAACACCCCTTGTCGGTGTCAAAACCGGCGGATCTCGGGTAGGGGGTCCCGATCTGTGTGTCTTAGGCTGATGGTAACAGGAAGCAAGGGACACAATGTTTACCCAGGTTTGGGCCCTCTCTATGGAGGTAAAACCCTACTTCCTTCTTGATTAATATTGAATATATGAGTAGTACAAGAGTAGATCTACCACGAGATCTTAGAGGCTAAACCCTAGAAGCTAGCCTATGATGGTATGAATGTAATCGTGATCGGCCTTCTAAGGACCAACCTCTCTGGTTTATATAGACACCGGAGAGGGCTAGGGTTTACACAGAGTCGGTTACAAGGAAGGAAATATAATATCCGGATCGCCAAGCTTGTCTTCCACGCAAAGGAGAGTCCCATCCGGACATGGGCCGGAGTCTTGAGACTTGTATCTTCACGCTTCAATAGTCTGGATGATGTATATAGTCCGGCTGTCTGGATACCCCCTAATCCAGGACTCCCTCAGTAGCCCCTGAACCAGGCTTCAATGACGATGAGTCCGGCGCGCAGTCATGTCCTTGGCATTGCAAGGCGGGTTCCTTCTCCGAATACTCCAATGTAATTATCGAACACTCAGACCGTGTCCGGATCTGCAAAAATGATCTTTACATACCACCGTAGAGAGAATGATACTTCGGCTGACAATTTTTTAGATGACATGATATTTCATTACGGTCGGGTCATTATTCGAACCGTTTTCCCACAACCAGCCACAGCGCGTATTGCGAGGCAGTTTCCTTGACACGTCTTGTCAAAGCAGAGATCGTGTCCCCTTATCACGGGATTCTCATCAATACGGGTATGGGTAATCCCACCGTGCCATCAATCGTGGCGCTTGGGAAGTAAGCGATTCTCAACGGACAAGTGGGGAGGCGCACCACTTTCGTCGCCTCTATAAAGGGATAAGAGTTCCCCATTTTTACCCACGCCTCCTTCCTCCTTTGCACCCTCTTGCCCCCTCGAGCTCCAGCGCCCTAGCCCAAGTCTTCTCCGCATAGCTAAACATGTCCGGAGCAGGAGGCAAGTGGGTAGCTTCCACCGTGAAGGAGAAGGATATCGTGAATCTTCGGGCGACCGGATACTTGGCCGCAGGCATAGCGCACCGGCTACCAGACGATGGGCAGGTCACTCCAACTCCGGGACCCCATGAGAGGGTCGTGTTCCTCGCCCACTTCGTCCGTGGACTGGGGTTTCCACTCCACCCCTTCGTCCACGGGCTCATGTTCAACTATGGGCTAGATTTCCATGATCTACCTCCGAATTTCATCCTCAACATCTCGGTGCTCATCGTCGTATGTGAGGCCTTCCTCCGCATTAAGCCTCACTTCGGCTTGTGGCTGCAAATCTTCTACGTGAAGACAAAGATCGTGAGTGGCCAGCAAGCGGAGTATGGAGGAGGCATGGTGGGCAAGATGCCTAACGTCACCTGGCTTGACGGTTCCTTTGCGGAAATCGTGAAGGGGTGGCAATCGGGGTGGTTCTACATCACCGAGTCGCGCGACGCCAACTGGGCGGCGACCCCCGAATTCCGATCCGGAACCCCCACGCGGCTCACCTCCTAGGAGAAGAAGGGCCTGGCCTGGGGCGAATCTACAGAGCTGAACGGACTCAAAAACTGCATCAAGAGCATGAAGGACAAGAACATCAAGCTTGTCAACGTGATCCAGGTCATGCTCGTTCACCGAATTCTACCGTGCAAAAGGCGGGCATTCAATCTGTGGGAGTTCGTCCCGGCCGAACACTAGACGCTTCAGAGGATCTACGGCATGAAGCAGGAAGACGCGTGGAAGGGCGTTGTTCAAGGCCTCTGAAGTACCTCCTCCCACATCCGAGGACCATGGGCTCCATGCCGCACGGCCTCCTAGGCAGGTGAGTTTTCAGGCTACCTCTGGATTCGGTTCTCCCCAATATATTCATGGGGGAGCCTTAAGTAATTTTGCATATTTGTTCAGGATTATGTGGAGACAACGGAGCAGATCGACTGTCCGGCTCCGCTGCCAGAAAATCCAGCTAATGCTCTCCTGGCGGAGATGCTGGTCCCGACGCCCTACAAAGTGCTGGAGAAGAAGGCCGATAAGAAGGCCCCGGGGACCAGGAAGGGTCTTCGGCGTAAAGTCGTACCGGAGGCCTTGTTCGAAGGCGACGAGGCACACTCCTCTCCCGAAGGGGAATAAGAAGAAGAAGAGGAGGCCGACCCATCCGGAGAGGACGGGGGGCCTGAGAAGGCGGACCAGGGGGCCAGGAGAGGACCCCGATGCAAGGCCGTCATACCCTCGTTGTCCGATGACGATGAGGCCGATTCCTCCCACGGAGGCGGGAGAAAACAAGAAGAAACTCCACCTCCCCGTATCGAGGGGGAGAAAAAGAGGAAGGCCGCCCCGGAGGGGGAGGCTGGGACGTCCAAGAAGGGAAATGCGTCCCTTCTGGACTACTCCACCACCGCCGTCGATAGCGAGGAGGGGTGGCTGCCCAGGAAGAAGCCCCTAGTGCGATCGTAAGTATTCGCACTCTATCGTAATTTTGCTTCATAGTTTTGTTATAACGCCGAACTTGTATGTAGTCCGGCCAGGGTCCACCCCGAGGTATCTTCTTCGGATGGATCCCTGAGCGATTCGGCGATGAACTCGCTCCCGACAGCCACTACTCCTCAGCCTGCAGATGACACGGAGGTGTTGTCCCAAAGGCTCCTAGAGCGGGGGGAGGTGGCTCTGGAGGTGCCCCAAGGCGGCATTCCATACGTCGGACACACGGGGTTCAAGATCCCCGCGGATCGTGTCGGTGAGAGCCAGAGTAGGCCGGGCTCTCAGCCGAACATTCTTCCGGAGCCTTCAATGGTTCCGGACTCAGGCGGGCAGCCCCTCATTAGGGAGCGAGAGCCGTCTATGTCGAGGACTTCTGTTGCGCCCTAGGCGCCAGATTGTCTGCTGGAAGCGCTTCGCGGCGCTCCCATGGATGAAGAGCACCATATTCTTATGAGTGAAGTGATTCAGAAGGTTTCGTCTGCCAAGAGCGGATTAACCGAAGCTTGCACTAGCCTCTTGACAGGCTTTGAGGTAAGTAATAAAAATATGTGAAATTACCACCCGATAGGTAGTAGCCCCTGATAGTCTGTTTGGTGTTCAGAAGAAAAACCAAACGGAGGGTCAATTATAATCCGCAGGAGTCTAATAATAAATGTGAATGTGAATAAGCAGGCTGTGCTGCTTGCTGCTGCTGTCCGCACAGCTGAGATAGCCGGACTAAAACAGGACCTGGAGCAGGCGCAAGGAGAGCTTGACCTCACGAGGAGGCAGGTCGAAGAGAACAAAGGTGAGTGATTCCCTGCTCTCATATAATGAAGGATAGATAAAATTGATTATTCTAATGACAAAGCGTCGTGATTTTATAACAGGGGCCACCACCGAAGTGGCGCCTGTGAAGAAAGTGTTGTCCGAGGCCGAACACAAGGTGGCCTTGGAACGCAAGGAGCGCGAAAAGAAAGATGCTAGAGTGGGTGAGGTACAACAAGAGCTCCAGGAGCTCGGCAAAAAGTTTGAGTCTGTGGAGCATGAGCTTAAGGAAAAATAGGCCGAGCTTGCGAAGGCCCTTGCAAGTATAAAAGACGCCAAGGCCGAAGCCGAGAAGACACATCAGGAAATCCAAGAGGCCAAAAAGATAGTGGCGGGTAAGAAATTCTTTATGAAAAGCAAACATGTGGAGGAGGCGTTTCTTTTACTTACCCGAGTACAGAGCTCTCCAGGGGCATCCACAAATCTGCCATGCAGCATATCAGATGCCGCGGAGTTCTACCGTGCCCTGGACGAGAACTCAACGGAGAAGCTGTTCTGGTCCCAGTATGCTGGGGCCGAACATCCAACGCCTCTGAGTGACCAACTGAAGCAGTTGGTTGAACTCCATAGGGCGGCCGAAGTGGCTATGAAGGATTTCATAGTCCGGATGTGGCCCGGTGAGCCTCTTCCCACCAGCTACTTCAGCCTGATCAGGCAGATGGTGAATGCCTGTCCGCGGCTTGAAGTGATCAAACGATCCGTTTGCATTGAGGGTGCCCGCCGGGCCTTTGCCCGTGCGAAGGTGCATTGGGGCAAGCTGGATGTTGAGAAGCTGGTGAAGGACGGGCCGCCGGAGGGCAAGGCGCATCGCTATCCTGAGAAATATTATGAAGGCGTTATGAAGGACGCTCATCTCATGGCCGATGAATGTACCAAGGACACAATTTTAGAATGAATTCACTTCTGTCATGTTTGTAATATAAGGATGAAGTTACTTGCGCTATGCAGTGCTTTTTGATTTAAAATATTACCTTCTGTGCGGCTGTTTATAAAATTCTGAAAGTACGCCAGTCGTCGGCTTCTGCCCCCATGCAACTAGTACTGGGGTGTTCGTGGAAAACCCAGACACTCTTTATCCAAATACTTGGTCCCTAAAGGAGGTGTCCGGCGCAGCGAACAAGGCAATCGGACTATGCGGCTTTATAACTTTCACTTAGCCATACAAGTCTACAATTTTAAATTTTGGCGAAGCCCCTAGAATCCGGAAAGCCGAATTAGGGTGCTATATACGCCTAGATCGGACGAAGCCGATTTATCGCCTAAAGCAGAAAAGTCTTTAAGGATTTTAAGACCTCTCAAACAGCGACCAGCTCTCGCCACATCATGCCAGTCAGTTTTTGGCTTTCTCTACTGAGGTGCTCGTCCGGAAGAACCGGGACATAATCGCAGTAGTTCTCACTGCGCTACCTTAGCCGATATAACGGAACGTAAGGTACCAAAAAAGGGAGCCAGGCTAACCCAATTGTAGACCCAAGACATGATTCGGAGCTGATGCATATAGTGCTATAAGTTTGGGGTGCCGCACTGTTGAAAGTGTTCGGACTTGTCTTGCCATATTATGGGGCGCCATAAGAAGCCCCTGGCAAACTGAATGTACCAAGGTGTACGGATGCAATAGTAAATAAACATTTATAGAAAAAAATGTGCAGATAGGAATAATAAGCTGACGCTATATATGATTTCCCATTGATGAGTAATACGTTTAAGCATATGTTTACAACGGGTGCATTTAAGCAGAAGAAATAGGACTATTTAACATGTCCTATCCAAGGGCAGGCTGCATGTAGGTATATAAAACAGGTATAATGATCATGAACAAATTCCACCTGGGTATTTCCTTTGATGCGCAAAGCCTGTTACCTCCTTGGTTTTCTCTTCTATGTAAGTCCATCAATCCAGATCTTCTAGAGAGGCTGCCCTAAAGCAATGTCCTGAGAGATAAAAGGAAAGTTTATTAAGGTATGTTGCGGTGATACCGCACTGTTGACTGAGCCACTTCTGCGCCTCCGCCTGTGCCCATGGTATTTTGAGTGCATAATTGTGTACGCGTGGCACGAATGTTGCTTTGATGGGATTTGGGCGGAGGTCGGACTGCTAGTCGCGCTCTTGGCGTGCCTGGTGATCCTGTTTTGGGGTGCTCCGGACTCGCTTGGCAGTGCTTGAGGTTGTCGTCGCCGGATTGGTGGTTTGCCGGAGGAGGCCGCATTGTACTTCTGCCACGAGGGCTGCAGTATGCTCTTCTGTATGGAGAGAGCGGTCCATGTTGCCGTTGACCGTTATGACCCCGCGCGGGCCTGGCATCTTGGGCTTATGGTATGCATAGTGTGGTACCGCATTGAATCTAGCGAATGCGGTTCGTCCAAGCAGTGCGTGGTAACCACTACGGAAAGGGACGATATCAAAGATTAACTCTTCGCTTCGGAAGTTATCCGGAGATCCGAAGACCACTTCCAATGTTATAGAGCCCGTACAACGGGCTTCTACTCTAGGAATTACACCTTTAAAGGTGGTTTTGGTGGGCTTGATCCTTGAAGGGTCGATGCCCATTTTGCGCACTGTGTCCTGATAAAGCAGGTTCAGGCTGCTGCCTCCGTCCATAAGGACTCGTGTGAGGTGAAATCCGTCTATGATTGGGTCTAGAACCAATGCGGCCGAACCGCTGTGACGGATGCTAGTAGGGTGATCCCTACGATCGAAGGTGATCGGACAGGCTGACCATGGGTTGAATTTTGGGGCGACTGGCTCTATCGCGTAGACGTCCCGTAGTGCTCGCTTCCGTTCCCGTCTGGGAATGTGAGTAGCGTAGATCATGTTGACCGTTTTCACCTGGGGGGGGGGGGGAATTTCTTCTGTCCCCCCGTGTTCGGACGCCGGGGCTCTTTGTCATCGTCGCTGTGCAGCCCCTTGTCCTTGTTTTTGGCGTTTATTTTGCCTGCATGCTTGAACACCCAGCAGTCTCTATTTGTGTGGTTGGCTGGCTTGTCTGGGGTACCATGAATTTGGCACGGGCGCTCCAGTATGCGGTCCAGACTGGACGGTCCCTGATTGTTTTGTTTGAATGGTTTCTTCCGCTGACCGGATTTGGATCCGCTGAATCCGGCGTTGACTGCCGTGTCTTCGGTGTTGTCGCCGTTGTTCCGTCGCTTGTGTCCATTGCACCTTAGCTTGCCATTATTGTCACGGACGTCTGAAGTGCCAGAATGTGGCATAGTGCTGCTGTGAGCCAACCAGCTGTCCTCGCCCGCGCAAAAGCGGGTCATTAGTGTCGTGAGAGCTGCCATGGACTTGGGTTTCTCCTGCCCGAGGTGTCGGGCGAGCCACTCGTCGCGGATATTATGCTTGAAGGCCGCCAGCGCTTCGGCATCCGGACAGTCAACTATTTGGTTCTTTTTAGTTAGGAACCAAGTCCAGAATTTCCTGGCCGATTCTAGCTGGCTCTTTGTGGTATTTGAATATTCTCCAAGAATTCTGGTGCATTTACTGTTATTGCTTCTGTAAACATAGCCGGGCTGTTGAGTAATGTGGCTCAAGTCATCGGTGTCAGGAGGTCACACATATGTGCCTTGGAAGTTGCCAAGGAATGCGTCTTCAAGGTTTTCCCAACTGCCAATGGAATTTGCGGGCAGGCTGTTTAGCTAGTGATACGTCTCCGTCGTATCTACTTTTCCAAACACTTTTGCGCTTGTTTTGGACTCTAACTTGTATGATCAGAATGGAACTAACCCGGACTGACGCTGTTTTCAGCAGAATTGCCATGATGTTGTTTTTTGTGCAGAAAACAAAAGTTCTTGGAATGACCTGAAACTCCACAGAATATCTTAGAATAAATAATAATAAATCCTCGCCAAAGATTAAGACCAGGGGGCCCACACCCTGTCCACGAGGGTGGGGGGCGTGTTGGAAATATGCCCTAGAGGCAATAATAAAATGGATTATTATATTTCCTTGTTCATGATAATTGTCTATTGTTCATGCTATAATTGTGTTATCCGGAAATCATAATACATGTGTGAATATATAGACCACAACACGTCCCTAGTGAGCCTCTAGTTGACTAGCTCGTTGATCAACAGATAGTCATGGTTTCCTGACTATGGACATTGGATGTCATTGATAACGGGATCACATCATTAGGAGAATGATGTGATGGACAAGACCCAATCGTAAGCGTAGCACAAAGATCGTGTAGTTCGTTTTGCTAGAGCTTTTCCAAATGTCAAGTATCATTTCCTTAGACCATGAGATTGTGCAACTCCCAGATACCGTAAGAGTGCTTTGGGTGTGCCAAACGTCACAACATAACTGGGTGACTATAAAGGTGCACTACGGGTATCTCCGAAAGTGTTTGTTGGGTTGGCACGAATCGAGACTGGGATTTGTCACTCTGTATGACGAAGAGGTATCTCTGGGCCCACTCGGTAATGCATCATCATAATGAGCTCAATGTGACCAAGTGTCTGGTCACATGATCATGCATTACGGTATGAGTAATGTGACTTGCCGATAACGAGATTAAATGAGGTATTGGGATACCGACGATCGAATCCCGGGCAAGTAACATACTGATTGACAAAGGGAATTGTATACGGGATTGATTCAATCCTTGACATCGTGGTTCATCCGATGAGATCATCGAGGAGCATGTGGGAGCCAACATGGGTATCCAGATCCCAATGTTGGTTATTGATCGGAGAGCCGTCTCAGTCATGTCTGCATGTCTCCTGAACCCGTAGGGTCTACACACTTAAGGTTTGGTGACGCTAGGGTTGTAGAGATTTTAGTATGCAGTAACCCGAAAGTTGTTCAGAGTCCCGGATGAGATCCCGGACGTCACGAGGAGTTTCGGAATGGTCCGGAGGTGAAGAATTATATATAGGAAGTCAGGCTTCGGCAATCGGGAAAGTTTTGGGGGTCACCGGTATTGTACCGGGACCACCGGAAGGGTCCCGGGGGTCCACCGGGTAGGGCCACCTATCCCGAAGGGCCCCATGGGCTGAAGTGGGAGGGGAACCAGCCCCTGGTGGGCTGGTGCGCCCCCCCCCCCTTGGCCCCCCCTGCGCCTAGGGTTGGAAACCCTAGGGGTGGGGGCGCCTCCACCTGGCTTGGGGGGCAAGTTTCCCCCCTGGCCGCCGCCCCCCTTGGAGATTGGATCTCCTAGGGCCGGCGCCCCCCTAGGGGCCCTATATAAAGAGGAGGGAGGTAGGGCAGCTGCACCCAAGTCTCTGGCGCCTCCCTCTCCCCACGCACCACCTCTCCCTCTCGCAGAAGCTTGGCGAAGCCCTGCCGAGATCGCTGCTGCATCCACCACCACGCCGTCGTGCTGCTGGATCTCCATCAACCTCTCCTTCCCCCTTTCTGGATCAAGAAGGAGGATACGTCTTCCCAACCGTACGTGTGTTGAACGCGGAGGTGCTGTCCGTTCGGCGCTTGGATCTCCGGTGATTTGGATCACGACGAGTACGACTCCCTCAACCCCGTTCTCTTGAACGCTTCCGCTGGCGATCTACAAGGGTATGTAGATGCTATCTTCTCTCTTGTTGCTAGATGACTCCATAGATTGATCTTGGTGAAGCGTAGAAATTTTTTATTTTCTGCAACGTTCCCCAACAGGGCACGCCCCCCTCCTGGGCGCGCCCCCCTACCTCGTGGGCCCCCTAGAGACCCTCCGACGCCAACTCCAACTCCATATATTGGATTTTGGGGGAGAAAAAAATCAGAGAGAAGAAATCATCGCGTTTTATGATACGGAGCCGCCGCCAAGCCCTAATCTCTCTCGGGAGGGCTGATCTGGAGTCGGTTCGGGGCTCCGGAGAGGGGGATTCGTCGCCGTCATCATCATCAACCAACCTCCATCACCAATTTCATGATGCTCACCACCGTGCGTGAGTAATTCCATCGTAGGCTTGCTGGACGGTGATGGGTTGGATGAGATTTATCATGTAATCGAGTTAGCTTTGTTAGGGTTTGATCCCTAGTATCCATTATGTTCTGAGATTGATGTTGCTATGACTTTGCTATGCTTAATGCTTATCACTAGGGCCCGAGTGCCATGATTTCAGATCTGAACCTATTATGTTTTCATGAATATATGTGAGTTCTTGATCCTATCTTGCAAGTCTATAGTCACCTACTATGTGTTATGATCCGGCAACCCCGAAGTGACAATAATCAGGACCACTCCCGGTGATGACCATAGTTTGAGGAGTTCATGTATTCACTATGTGCTAATGCTTTGTTCCGGTTCTCTATTAAAAGGAGGCCTTAATATCCCTTAGTTTCCAATAAGACCCCGCTGCCACGGGAGAGTAGGACAAAAGATGTCATGCAAGTTCTTTTCCATAAGCACGTATGACTATATTCGGAATACATGCCTACATTACATTGATGAATTGGAGCTAGTTCTGTGTCACCCTATGTTATGACTGTTACATGACGAACCACATCCGACATAATTATCCATCACTGATCCGATGCCTATGAGTTTTCCATATACTGGTTCTCGCTTATTTACTTTTCCGTTGCTACTGTTACAATCACTATAAAATACCAAAAACATTACTTTTGCTGTCTTTACTTTTGTTACCGTTACCACCACTATCATATTACTTTGCTACTAAACACTTTGCTGCAGATACTAAGTTTCCAGGTGTGGTTGAATTGACAACTCAGCTGCTAATACTTGAGAATATTCTTTGGCTCCCCTTGTGTCGAATCAATAAATTTGGGTTGAATACTCTACCCTCGAAAACTGTTGTGATCCCCTATACTCGTGGGTTCTCAAGACCTTTTTCTGGCGCCGTTGCCGGGGAACCTAGCTCTATTCTTTGAGTCACTTGGGATTTACATCTGCTGGACACTATGAAGAACTTGAAACATGCTAAGACAACAATTTATCCCTCAACTACGAGGGGACGTAAGGAACTGCCATCTAGCTCTGCACTTGATTCACCTTCTGTTATGAGTAAGCTAGCGACACCTAAACCTGCTTCTGCTATTCGTTCCGATATGTCGCATGTTATTGATGATGCCACTTCTAATATGCATGATACTACTGGGCCCCTTGGTGAATTTCTAGATGAGCAAATTTCTAGGTCTAGAGAAAGAGAAATTATTGAATCTAAATACAATGATGAAAGTGACGATGAAGATATGCCTGCTATTCCTGAGGGTTATCTTTTTGATGCGGAATCTTCTGCAGCTATTTTTTCCTGCCAAGATAGATATGAACTTAAGAGGCTGCTAATTAAATGGGGTAAAGAATCTCTTAGAGATAGAATGAAACCCGACCCCTATCTCTGTTCCCGATAAGGATTATTATGAATTTTCTGTTGATCCAGATATAATCACTTTGGTTGAATCTGATCCTTTTTATGGCTATGAATCTGAAACTGTTGTGGCACATCTTACTAAGTTAAATGATATAGCCGCCTTGTTTACTAATGATGAGAGATCGCGCTACTTATATATACTCAAAATATTCCCGTTCTCATTAAAGGGTGATGCTAAGATATTGTTTAATTCTCTTGATCCTAGTTGTGTGCGTAGTCCCCAGGATATGATTTATTACTTCTCTGCTAAATATTTCCCTGCTCATAAGAAACAAGCTACTTTGAGGGAAATATACAACTTCGTGCAAATTAAAGAAGAGAGTCTCCCACAAGCTTGGGGGAGGCTTCTCAAGTTACTTAATGCTTTGCCTGATCATCCTCTTAAGAAACCTGAAATACTTGATATATTTTATAATGGACTAACCGATGCTTCCAGAGATTACCTGGATAGTTGTGCTGGTTCTCTTTTCAGGGAAAGAACACCAGATGAAGCTGAAATTCTATTGAATAATATGTTGACAAATGAAAATAATTGGGCACCTCCTGAGCCAGCTCCCGAGCCAATTACTGAGCCTATTCCTAAACCAACTCCGAAGAAGAGAGGTGTTCTATTTCTCAGTCCCGAAGATATGCAAGAGGCAAAGAAATCTATGAAATAAAAAGGTATTAAAGCTGAAGTTGTTAAGAATTTACCTCCTATTCAAGAAATACACGGTCTTAATTTACCGCCTATTGAAGAAGTATATGACCTCAATTATCTATTCACTGAAGAACCTCCTGATCCCGATATCCCGACACAGGTAGTAAAGGTAAATTCTCTCTATAGATATGATAAAGCTGAAGTCCCTCCTACTAAAATTGCTAGTCTGTGCTTGGATGAGTTTGATAACTTTATGTTTAAGCAAGATGACTTTAATGCTTATTTTGGTAGACAATTAAAACAAGATGCTTATATGATTAAACGCTTGGGTGATTATATGGCTAATATTAGAGGTGAACTTAAACTTGTTAGCAAACATGCTTCTCTGGTTACCACTCAAGTAGAACAAGCACTTAAGGCTCAAAAAGAAGTGCTTGATGAAATAAATAGTAAGAAAAATGATTATGCTATTAGAGTGGCTACTAGAACTAGTAGAATGACTCAGGAACCTTTGTATCCTGAAGGCCACCCTAAGAGAATCGAGCAAGATTCTTAGAGGAATAATATTGATGTACCTATTTTTTCTAAAAGGAAGAAAAAGAAAAATGATAGGACTTTGCAAACTTCTAGTGAACCTATTACTGAACCACCTGAGAATCCAAATGATATTTCCATGTCTGATGCTGAAACACAATCTGGTAATGAACATGAACCTAGTGATAATGTTAATGATGATGTTCATGATGATGCTCAACCTAGTAATGATAGTGATGCAGAAGTTGAACCTGTTGTTGATCTTGATAACCCACAATCGAGGAATCAACATTATGATAAAAGAGACTTTGTTGCTAGGAAACATGGTAAAGAAAGGGAACCATGGGTTCAGAAACCCATGCCTTTTCCTCTGAAACCATCCAAGAAAAAGGATGATGAGGATTTTGAGCACTTTGCTGAAATGATTAGACCTATCTTTTTGCGTATGCGATTAACCGATGTGCTCAAAACAAATCCTTATGCTAAGTATATGAAGGATATCATTACTAATAAAAGAAAGATACCAGAAGCTGAAATTTCCACCATGCTTGCTAATTATACTTTTAAGGGTGGAATACCTACTATACCATGCTCCATTAAGAGAAATTATGTTAAAACTGCTTTATGTGATCTTGGAGCCGGTGTTAATTTTATGCCTCTCTCTTTATATCGTAGACTTGACTTGAATAAGTTGACACCTACTGAAATATCTTTGCAAATGGTTGATAAATCAACTCCTATACATGTCGGTATTTGTGAGGATGTGCCTGTTATAGTTACAAACGTTACTATTTTAACGGACTTTGTTATTCTTGATATTCCCGAGGATGATAGTATGTCTATTATTCTTGGAAGACCTTTTCTTAATACTGCAGGGGCTGTTATTGATTGCAACAAAGGCAATGTCACTTTTCATGTTAATGGTAACGAGCATATGGTACACTTTCCGAGGAAACAACCTCAAGTTTATAATATCAATTCTATTGGAAAAATTCCAACTATTATATTTGGAGGTTTTGAATTTCCTCTCCCTATTGTCAAGAAGAAATATGATATACTTACTATTGGGGATGTCCATATCCCCGTTGAGGTAACATAGTGTTATTCGAAATTTCTCCGGTTCCATGTTAATCGGAATGAGTTTGTTAACAAGACTTGATCAACCTTGTTAGTGGATTCTTTTTGATGAGCATGAGATGGATGAAACTAGAAGCACAACCTTCGGTACCCTCTTTATATTTTCTATTATTTAGTAGAAATAAAGTAAAATAGTATTTTTTCTGTCTGTTTCCTGATTTATCCGTGCAATATAAAAATATCCCGAAAATAAAAGTCCTTAGAATGCCATGCCAATTTAATATGATTTTTTCGGGAATATTTGAGGATTTACTGTGCAAAAATTACCGCGGGGGGAACTGACACCTGGCCACGAGGGTGGAGGGCGCGCCCTACCCCCGTGGGTGCGCCCCCTGCCTCGTGGGCCCACGATGGCCCTCCTCCACTTATCCCTGCGCCCATCTTCTTCCTCTGTCTCACACAAACACGAAAAACCAACTCAAGCACGAGTTCCAGCCCCTGTTGCTGCAATTTTTGATCTCCTTGCTCAAAGCACCTCTTGCAAAAAAGCTTGGGGAGATTGTTCCTTGGTATGTGACTCCTCCATTGGTCCAATTAGTTTTTGTTCTAGTGCTTTATTCATTGCCAATTTATGCTGCATAGGTGACCATGTTCTTGAGCTTGCATGTCAAATTTATATGGTTCCAAGTAGTTTTAATGCTTGATATAGGCTCTAGGCACTTGTGGGAGTTGTTGCTATCAATTTTATTGAAGTTGGTTCACTTTTATTTGAAGTTAATAAAAATTTCAGAAATTTTTCAGAGGAAACAATATGTTTAGGAGGATGTTCCAAGGTGGTTCTTCAAGGAAACAAGGTCCTAGGCTTGCAATGCGCGATGCTGACGAGGAACCACCAAGAGACGCTCCTGTGAGGCCCTGTTGAATGGCCTTCAGAAAATTTTATGAATCAAGTGGGAATCAAAGAAGAATTTAGCGCATATTTGCGTAACGCCGGTCTTGAGGACTTTGAAGCTGACAAATGCCCCCATTATCATGATCTCACAAGTTCATTTGTGAGGAGGTTTGAGTTTTCATCTTCACGTAATTCTCCTTCAGTCATGTTTGACCTTTATGACAAATCTTATACCATGGACTTAGAGGATTTCACTTCTGCTTGCAAACTTACATCATGGGGTAGTGTCAGGGATCCCCCTAAATCTGAATATATAGACTTTCTTGCTAGAATAACTGTGGGGGAATCTAGAGATATAACACAAGCCACTATAGGGAGCGTTCACTCTCCTGCTATACATTATTTTGCTCTCTTTATAGGTAGATGCATAAATGCTAAGGATGAAGCATGTCATATGTGTGCCCCTGATCTCAGCATTCTCAGAAGTGCTGTGTTAGGAGACCAATCTTATCATATGGGAGGCATTGTAGCTCGTAGGTTGCATCATAATAGACATAACGGAGATTTCTTTGGAGGAATTTATGCAACCCGCTTAGCTAATTTTCTTGAGATAGACATTCATGCGGGTGATATGGAGTTACCCCCTACCTATTTAGATTTTGATTCTATGGTTTCTCACCAGTTTGTTGAGAGGACTGAACCACCTCTCTAGTATCGACTAATCTTTAACAAACGGCATGTAGTCCATATTACTCTTCCTACTCCTGCCTTCTTTGATTCTCAGACAAAAGGAAGATATATTATTACCATAGAGGAGGCAGATGAGTACGGGAGGAGAGCGGAGGCTGCTCGACGCCATGCTACAGCTCAGGCGGCGATAGCCGCTGCATCGCAGTATGACCCCAACTTCACCTACGAGTATCCGCCAGGCTATCCCTGACAATAGACCAACTTAGGCCAAAAGCCTAAGCTTGGGGGAGTACGTATTTCCCACCGACATTACATTCATATTCACACACACTCATTGCTAGATGTCGGTGCTCATACTCTTTCACTGTAATATCCATGCTCGATTATTTTCTTTTTCCTGCCTTCTTCTTGTGTGTTTAATAAACCTTAAGAAAAACAAAAAAAATTAGTGGTAGTTTATTTCTTTGCTGTAGTAATTAAAAGGAAAACCCAAAAATATTTCCTGTTCTGCTTCTGCTTGTTGGGAGTTTTCCCATGTAAATAGTTTTTATTTCTTTTCTTTTCTTTGGGGGTTAGTAGGGGAAGACCATGATTAAATTGTTGAAGTGGCTCTTATATGCATAATTGTTGATTTAACCAAGAACCCATATTGCCTTGTCTTCTCCTGTTTATTGAATGCTCGCAGATTCCAGCTTAGTCCAATGCACGTGCACTCTTATTATTATTCACACCGTTCGGTCGTGCAAGTGAAAGGCAATTATGATGATATATGATGGATTGACTGAGATGGAAAAGCTGGTATGAACTCGACCTCTCTTGTTTTTGTAAATATAATGAGTCCATCGTTCTTGATTCAGCTTATTATGAATAAACATATTGCAATGACAATTATAGATCATAGTTGCTCGTGCCATGCTTGATTAGCTATGAGTTATAATGGTTTACCTTGCATGCCAACATGCTATTAAAATGGTTGTGACGTGGTATGATGGGGTGGTATCCTCCTTTGAATGATTTAAGTGACTTGACTTGGCACATGTTCACGCATGTAGTTGAAACAAATCAACATAGCCTTCATGATATTTACGTTCATGGTGGATTATATCCTACTCATGCTTGTATTCAATGTTTATTAATTTTAATGCTTGTTCATGACTGTTGTCGCTCTCTAGTTAGTCGCTTCCCAGTCTTTTGCTAGCCTTCACTTGTACTAAGCGGGAATACTGCTTGTGCATCCAATTCCTTAAAACCCAAAGTTATTCCATATGAGTCCACTATACCTTCCTATATGCGGTATCTACCTGCCGTTCCAAGTAAATTTGTATGTGCCAAACTCTAAACCTTCAAATAATCATTCTGTTTTGCATGCTCGAATAGCTCATATATCAACTAGGGCTGCCCTTATCTTTCGTGTTAGGCGGGTTATTCTCAAGAGGAGTGGACTCCGCTCCTCATTCACGAGAAAATGGCTGGTCACCGGGATGCCCAGTCCCATGCTTTATGCAAACTAAATCAAAATAATTGCAAACAAAACTCCCCCTGGGACCCGTTGAATGTTGGAGGCACTTGTTGTTTCGAGCAAGCCATGGATTGATGCTTGTGGAGGAGGGGGAGTATAAACTTTACCACTCTATTTGGGAACCGCCTATAGTTTGTTTAGCATGGAAGATATCGTCATCTTTTAGTTGTTATGTTGACAATGAAAGTATGCCGCTCAAAATATAATTTATCTCTATTTCAAAACCGAGCTCTGGCACCTCTACAAATCCCTGCTTCCCTCTGCGAAGGGCCTATCTATTTACTTTTATGTTGAGTCATCACCCTCTTATTAAAAGCACTAGCTGGAGAGCACAACTGTCATTTGCATTCATTACTGTTAATTTATATCGGATATGACTATGATTGGATCTCTTTTACCATGAATCACAATGTCTAGTCAGTCCTTGATCTTTGAAGGTGCTCTGCATTTATGTTTTGCGGTCTCAGAAAGGGCTAGCGAGATACCATCTTGTTATATACAATTATGATTGTTTTGAGAAAGTGTTATCATCCGAGATTTATTATTATGGCTTGCTAGCTGATTATGTTATTGATATGAGTAAACATGGGACCTAGGAGTTATTGCAAATGTGGTTAGTTATGATCTTTGCTGAAAACTTGAATGCTGACTTGACATAGTTACAACAACAAGAGCAAACAGAGTTTGTAAAAGTTTTTCTTTTTCTCTTTCAGTTTGTCAACTGAATTGCTTAAGGATAAGCAAGGGTTTAAGCTTGGGGGAGTTGATACGTCTCCGTCGTATCTACTTTTCCAAACACTTTTGCCCTTGTTTTGGACTCTAACTTGTATGGTTTGAATGGAACTAACCCGGACTGACGTTTTTTTCAGCAGAATTGCCATGATGTTGTTTTTTGTGCAGAAAACAAAAGTTCTCGGAATGACCTGAAACTCCACGGAATATCTTAGAATAAATAATAAAAAATCCTCGCCAAAGATAAAGACCAGGGGGCCCACACCCTATCCACGAGGGTGGGGGCGCGCCCCCCCTCCTGGGAGCGCCCCCTACCTCGTGGGCCCCCTGGAGACCCTCCGACGCCAACTCCGACTCCATATATTGGCTTTCGGGGAGAAAAAATCAGAGAGAAGAAATCATCGCGTTTTACAATACGGAGCCGCCGCCAAGCCCTAATCTCTCTCGGGAGGGCCGATCTGGAGTCCGTTCGGGGCTCCGAAGGGGGGGATTCGTCGCCGTCGTCATCATCAACCATCCTCCATCGCCAATTTCATGATGCTCACCACCGTGCGTGAGTAATTCCATCGTAGGCTTGCTGGACAATGATGGGTTGGATGAGATTTATCATGTAATCGAGTTAGCTTTGTTAGGGTTTGATCCCTAGTATCCACTATGTTCTGATATTGATGTTGCTATGACTTTGCTATGCTTAATGCTTGTCACTAGGGCCGGAGTGCCATGATTTCAGATCTGAACCTATTATGTTTTCATGAATATATGTGAGTTCTTGATCCTATCTTGCAAGTCTATAGTCACCTACTATGTGTTATGATCCAGCAACCCCGAAGTGACAATAATCGGGACCACTCCCGATGATGACCATAGTTTGAGGAGTTCATGTATTCACTATGTGCTAATGCTT
>NC_041381.1:582266812-582280153 GCF_002162155.2 Triticum dicoccoides | reverse complement strand
AAAGATGTCATGCAAGTTCTTTTCCATAAGCACGTATGACTATATTCGAAATACATGCCTACATTACATTGAAGAATTGGAGCTAGTTCTGTGTCACCCTATGTTATGACTGTTACATGACGAACCACATCCGACATAATTATCCATCACTGATCCGGTGCCTACGAGTTTTCCATATACTGGTTCTCGCTTATTTACTTTTCCGTTGCTACTGTTACAATCACTATAAAATACCAAAAACATTACTTTTGTTGTCTTTACTTTTGTTACCATTACCACCACTATCATATTACTTTTCTACTAAACACTTTGCTGCAGATACAAAGTTTCCAGGTGTGGTTGAATTGACAACTCAGCTGCTAATACTTGAGAATATTCTATGGCTCCCCTTGTGTCGAATCAATAAATTTGGGTTGAATACTCTACCCTCGAAAACTGTTGTGATCCCCTATACTTGTGGGTTATCAGCCAGTGGCGGGCGGGTCCTTTGAGCTTAAGGGGAAGATACTTGATGGCGTGTAGATCGTCTCCACGGGCCATGTGAATGTGGAGAAGGAAATCTTCGATCCATAGTGCGGGGTCTGTTGTGCCATCGTATGATTCGATGTTTATGGGTTTGAACCCTTCTGGGAATTCATGATCCATCACTTCATCAGTGAAGCAGAGGGGGTGTGCGGCGCCTCTGTGCCGGGCTATGTGGCTACACAGTTCGAATTGGTCTGGGTTGCTGTATTTAGCCTGGCCAGACTTGTTAATAAAGTGTCCGGCATGGCGGTCATCATCGCGCGCTGGGTCGCGCCCCCGCGATCCGTAGATCGATCTTGGCTGTCCGGCTTTGTTTTCCAGTATGTCGCGCAGGTCCTGAGTATTGCCCCGGGCCGTAGTAAACTGGCGGGGGGGTGCGGGCTGGTATTCGGGCTGATATGCTGTTTTATCCCGACCTCGAGGCGGCCGGTCAGCCGTGTGGTGCTCGAGTACGTATTCCTCGGCTGCCAGGACTTCTGTCCATCTGTCTGTGAGCAGGTCTTGATCAGCTTGAAGCTGCTGCTGCTTCTTCTTCAGGCTCCTCGCAGTGGCAATAAGCCGCCGCTTGAAGCGATCCTGCTCCACGGGGTCCTCAGGCACACCAAGCTCGTCGTCGCTGAGGCTAATCTCGTCTTCGGAGGGGGCATATAGTTGTCCTCCTCCGGATACCCGTCCGTCACCTGTTCATCTGGGATCTTCCTACTCGGCCTGCTCGAAGGCGGGCTGATCGGGGTTATATTCATCTTCGGCACCGTCCAGATTGTTTTCATCTCCGGTGCCGGTACTACCGTGGCGGGGCTTGGAGCGGCACTGGCGACACCCATGCTTTGCTTTCTTCTTAGAGGGGTTATCCTCCATTGCCTCATCGCCATTGGTTTCTTTCGGAGTGTCCACCATATATATGTCATATGAAGAGGTGGCTGTCCACCGCCCCGTGGGTGGTGGTTCCTATTCTTCTCCTACATCATCGTACAGACCGTCGATGTCTTCGAAGTCGAAGTCAAGCACGTCGGTTAGATCATCGACCCTGGCTATGAAGTGGGTGGTGGGTGGGCAATGAATTCCTTCGTCGCTAGCTTCCCACCCGAGCCGGACATAGTTCGGCCGAGAGCCTCCTGACAAAGAGAGAGACTTTAATGAGTTCAGCATGTCACCAAAGGGCAAGTGCTGGAAGATATCCGCAGCGGTGAATTCCATAACCGGAGCCCAGCCAGGCTTGGCGGGCTCGGGAGCGCACAGACTGGAACCTACAACCGGATACGAGTCCGGGGGTCCGGAATCACAGGCGTCCCTAGGGGTGAGGCCTGGGTTCGGCTCTACCGCCGATGAGTGTGCGGCCTGTGGAGCGGGGTCCATCCACCCGTCCTTGGGCCATGCAGTCTGCTCGGATTTAGGTCCGGGGCTACTGCAGGGGTGATATCCTGAGCATTGTCCGACATCAGGTCTCGGCCGTGCTCATCGTGTGAGTCCGACGCTCCTGGCACAGGCCAGATTCCGTCGAAGATCAAGTCTCCGCGGATATCGGTCGTGTAGTTCAGGTTTCCGAACCTGACCTGGTGGCCGGGGCCATAGCTATCGATCTGCTCCAGGTGGCCAAGCGAATTGGCACGCAGTGCGAAGCCGCCGAACACAAAGATCTGTCCCGGGAGAAAAGTCTCGCCCTGGACCGTGTTGTTGACGATTCAAGACGCCATCAAGCCTCGAAGCGACGACACAGATGAACTCTCAATGAAAGCACCAATGTCGGTGTCAAAACCGGCGGATCTCGGGTAGGGGTCCCGATCTGTGCGTCTTAGGCTGATGATAACAGGAAGCAAGGGACACAATGTTTACCCAGGTTCGGGCCCTCTTGATGGAGCTAAAACCCTACTTCCTGCTTGATTAATATTGAAGATATGAGTAGTACAAGAGTAGATCTACCACGAGATCGTAGAGGCTAAACCCTAGAAGCTAGCCTATGATGCTATGAATGTAATTGCAATCGGCCTTCTAAGGACCAACCTCTCCGGTTTATATAGACACCGGAGAGGGCTATGGTTTACACAGAGTCGGTTACAAGGAAGGAAATATAATATCCGGATCGCCAAGCTTGTCTTCCATGCAAAGGAGAGTCCCATCCGAACACGGGCCGTAGTTTTGAGTCTTGTATCTTCACGCTTCAATAGTCTGGACGATGAATAGTCCGGCTCTCCGGATACCCCCTAATCCATGACTCCCTCACCCCTAGCTAGGCATAAGATTTCAACGATGCTCACATGAAAGATAATGACTGAAACACAAAGAGAGCATCATGGAATATGTGACAAACACATTTAAGTCTAACATACTTCCTATGCATAGGCATTTTATAAGCAAACAAATTATCAAGGCAAGCAAAAACTACCATATGCAAGGAAGAAGAGAGAAACAATAGCAATCTCAACATAACGAGAGGTAATTTAGTAACAAGAAAATTTCTACAACCATATTTTCCTCTCTCATAATAATTACATGTAGGATCATAAGTAAATTCAACAATATAGCTATCACAAAACATATTCTTAACACGATCCACATGTATGCAACGTTTACACTCTTCCAAAATAGTGGGATTAACACTAACTAAAGTCATGACCTCTCTAAACCCACTTTTATCAAAAACTTCATAAGATTGAACATTCTCCAAATATGTGGGATCTAAAGTTGACACTCTTCCAAACCCACTTTCAATATTATTGCAAACATTATTATCAATCTCATATTCATCATGAGGCTTAAATAAATTTTCAAGATCATAAGAAGAATCAACCCAATCATGATCATTGCAACAAGTAGTAGACACAGCAAAACTAGCATCCCCAAGCTTAGGGTTTTGCATATTATTAGCACAATTGACATCAACAGAATTTATACTAAAATCATTACAATCATGCTTTTTATCAAAGGAACTACAAGTATGGGTGCAACAGCAACGATCTCATGTTTAACATAAGGAACTATAGCAAATTCATCTTCATAAATATTGGCATCATGGCCACAAGAATAGCAAGCATCATGTTCATCAAGGGATATTTCAATCAAATCATCAGAATCATCATTATCTATAGATTCATGCATATTATCATTTTCTTCCAAAGAAATGGTCATTCTCTCAATAAATTCCTTGACATAGACATTATGAGTATAGTTTTCATAGCAATATTTAAGTGTGTCAAAAATTTTAGATTCGTAGAGAGTAATATCATACTTTTCAATCAAAGAAGCAACTTCATAAGCACCCTTAAAAGCAACAAATTCTTCAATTTGTTCGATATCGTAGTAACTATAAACACCCTTTGAGGGAGTCCTAGATAAGGGGGTATCCGGACAGCCGGACTATATACTTTGGCCGGACTATTGGACTATGAAGATACAAGACAGAAGACTTAGTCCCGTGTCCGGATGGGACTCTCCTTGGCGTGGAAGGCAAGCTTGGCGATTCGGATGTAGATATCCTCCTCTGTAAACCGACTCTGTGTAACCCTAGCCCTCTTTGGTGTCTATATAAACCGAAGGGTTTAGTCCGTAGGACACAACAACAATCATACCATAGGCTAGCTTCTAGGGTTTAGCCTCTTTGATCTTGTGGTAGATCAACTCTTGTAATACTCATATCATCAAGATCAATCAAGCAGGAAGTAGGGTATTACCTCCATCGAGAAGGCCCGAACCTGGGTAAACATCGTGTCCCCAGCCTCCTCTTACCATTTGTCTTCGACGCACAGTTCAGGACCCCCTACCCGAGATCCGCCAGTTTTGACACTGACATTGGTGCTTTCATTGAGAGTTCCTTTGTGTCGTCACTGCAAGGCTAGATGGCTTCTCCAACCTTCAACCATGTTGTCCCGGGTGAGACTTTTCTCCCCGGACAGATCTTCGTGTTCGGCGGCTTCGCACTGCGGGCCAACTCACTTGGCTATCTGGAGCAGATCGATAGCTACGCCCCCAGCCATCAGGTCAGGTTTGGAAATCTAAACTACACTGCCGACATCCGCGGAGACTTGATCTTCGAGGATTCGGACCCGTGTTAGGAGCGCCGAACAATCACGACGAGCATGATCTAGATCTGCCGTTGGACAGTATTCGGGACATCGCACCTGCCACAGCTCCAGACTTTGCTCCAGAGTAGGCCATGCCTTCTGAGGACGGGTGGATGGACCCCACCCCGAAGACCGCACACTCATCGGCTTTAGAGTCGAACACAGACTCCTCTCCTAAAGGGATCTGTATCTCCCGACCCCCGGACTCGCCTCCGGTCATGTGTTCCGGACCGCGCGCATCCGAGCCCATCGAATCTAGCTGGGCTGCAGTTATGGAATTCGCCGCCGCACATATCTTTCAGCACTCACCCTTCGGAGACGTGCTAAATTCGTTATGGTCTCTTTGTCTGACAGAAGACTCCTGGCCGAACTATGTCCGACCCGTGTGGGATATGAAAGATGAAGAAAATCGAAACCCACCCACCACCCACTTTATAGCCACTGTCGATGACCTAACAGACATGCTTGATTCTGACCACAATAACATCAACGGTATGGACGTCGATGTAGGGGACGATCTGGAACCACCGCCCACGGGGTGCTGGACAGCCACTTCATCATACGATGTCTACATGGTGGACACCCCCAAAGAAGACAATGGTGACAAAAAGGACACAACGGAGGATAAACCCCCAGGGCCAAAGCAGAAACAACGGCGTAAGCGCCACCTTAGGTCCAGTCACAGTAAAAATAGCGATAACAACCCAAAGCAGGATGACACTCCGGTTGATTCCGAAGGCAACAATGACCATAGGGACCCAGCGATGGAGCAGGACAAACCAGGTCATGCCAAACACAGCCCGGAGCAGACGCCCAATCAGATAAATTCAGAGGGCCGAACTCATCATGCTACCTCCAAAGAAGAGAATAGTCTGGTTGACGATGTGTTCATTATCCCGGAAGGACATTCGGAACAAGATAACCTCCATAGAAAACTCCTGGCCACAGCACGGAGCCTGAAGAAGCAGAAGCAAAGGCTTAAGGCCGCGCAGGACACGCTCAACCGAAGATGGAATAAGGTGCTGGACACCGAAGGGAAACATGGCGATAATCGCCACACAAAGAGCTACCCAAAGCGCAAACTGATGAAGCTATGTACCTAGGGTAGGGTCATGGACCTGTCTAAACTACCCTACCCAAGGACATCTCTAGAAGAAACCACCTGTCAGTCGACCTAGAGGTGTTCCACTCGATAGACTCGAGGACACTCGACCATGAAGATAACCACTCGACCATGAAGCTAACCACTCGACGGCCAGGAGATCTAAAGTCACTCTGCATGCAATGGTCTGTCATTAAGTAGCCTTTATGGTCTTCATAGCACTTTATGTGGGTGTTACCAGTAACCCCCGGTCTTAATGTACTTTAAACCCTGCATAACTGAGGGCTGGATGGGCCTGGAGAACTCTATATAAGCCACCCCCCTCCTCAGTGTAAAGGGTTCGCACCCCTGTAACTCACACACATATAATCCAGTCGACCTCCTCCGGGCACCGAGACGTAGGGCTGTTACTTCCTCCGAGAAGGGCCTGAACTCGTAAAACTCTTGCGTGTACAACTACTCCATAGCTAGGATCTTGCCTCTCCCTTAGTACCCCCCTACACTACTGTCAGACTTAGAACCACGACAGTTGGCGCCCACCATGGGGCAGGTGTCTTAGCGACTTATTGGAGAGGTTGCAGTTTTTCCGATCTCCTTGATCATGGTTTCACGCGGAGTTTTGGTCGAGGGCCGCGAGATCCGTCTCCGCGCGCTCATGTTCATCGCCGATGACTCTGCTTGGCTTCAGGAGGCTCCGCTCGACTACGACGCGCTCCCAGTCCACGGAGCGACGCACTTTCGCGCGTGCGTCCGCGGTGTCCTCCTGCGGCAACCGTCGACCCAGTATCGGTTGGTCGTCGTGTCATCCTCCCTCCCTGCTTCCCGCCGGCGCAAGCGCTCCGGTCGGTCGAGGCTTCAACGGTGGGTGAGGCACGCGGTAGCCTGCCAGTCGGCCACCCCTCAAGTCACGGCAATTGAGCCTGACGAATCTCTCTACGGCCTATTCGACTTGTCGACTGGCTCCGCAGAGACTGCATCCGAGTGCGACAACAGTGATCCAGCGGCGGAGGTTCTGATGGTCGATGGACCACGCGGTCCTCCCGGTTTTCCCGGCGCCGAAGGAGGCGACGGCGGGGGTGATCCGTCGCATGCCCATGAAGAGTACCTCCCCGAGCCCCTCAATTCGCTATAGAGGGAAGAACTTCGCCGCCGGAACATGGATGCACTTCACACTCCTATCGTTGGAGAAACCCCTGAGGCTCGCGCCTTAGAGGACGCGCGCTTGGCCAACTTGGCTGAGCACACTCGACTGGAGAACCTTCAGCGAGCACTCGACGAGCGTGCGCGGCAACGGGTTCCGGACTCCAGTCGACGTCAGCTCTTTCCACTACCGACTCAGGTATATCGAACTCCGATTCAGAATTTAGCAGTTGCAGCCCGTATAGCAGAGTCAAGTCGACCTTCCCAGTCAGAGGCTGGCAGAGGCTTGATGCAGATTAGAGATTTGCTCCGGGCAGCAGGAGATCAAAATTCAGCTGTATCACAGTCGCGGAACAGGATTCACAGCAGATCCGTGGCTGCGAATATAGTCCAGTCGGCTCATAGCCCCAGATCGCCCCCGAGGCGTGAGGAGCGTGGAGACCGGCACGATCAGTACAAGAACCGTGAGCAGTATGATCACCGATTCGATCGCGATGATCAACGTCGAGTGCCCACCCCTCCCCCAAGGGGTGGATCCTACGCGCCTCGGCAGCAGGATGATAGACGCCAGCACAGTGGTGGGCGAAGAATTCCAGTCGACCCCAGGGAACCAGGCTTTGATGCAAGGTCCATCATCGTTCAAGGTCTGGTCGACCGGAACAGAGCTCACAGAGAGGGTCACGACAAAGATGTACCCACCAACAGCCGAGTGCATGTACCCGGACCAGAGTGTTTCAGTAGAGCCATCAGGGCCGCAGTGATTCCCCCCAACTTCAGGTTGGCGACTGGAGTCAGTAAGTTCAATGGTGAGTCTAAGCCTGATACTTGGCTTGAAGACTACCGAGTGGATGTCCAGATCGGCGGCAGAAATGACGAGGTGGCCATGAAACATATGCCTCTTATGTTGGAGGGATCAGCCAGAGCATGGCTGAATCAGTTGACACCCAACAGCATTTACACATGGGAAGATCTTTCCCGAGTGTTTGTCAGAACGTTTGAAGGAACATGCAAGCGACCAGCAGGACTGACAGAGCTGCAATCTTGTGTGCAGAAGTCGAATGAGACTTTGAGAGATTACATCCAGAGATGGATCACATTACATCACACGGTAGAGAATGTATTTGATCACCAGGCAGTCTGCGCCTTCAAGGAAGGCATTAAGTACAGAGAGCTAAGCCTAAAATTCGGTCGAATCGGAGACATGTCTCTGAGTCGAATGATGGAGATAGCCACAAAATATGCCAATGGTGAGGAAGAGGATCGACTCTGGTGTGGCAAGCACAAGTCAGTCGCCCAGGAAACCGGAGGAGGGAACTCCAGTCGAAAGCAAAAGCGGAAAGCCGAGCCAGCTGCTCCTGGAGAAGCCTTGGCCGTGACTCAAGGAAAGTTCAAAGGGAAGCCCAAATGGCCTTGGAACCCCAAGAAAGTAAAGGATAAAGAAGGAAATGACGTGATGGATTTGCCATGTCACATCCACACGAAGAAAGATGAAGAGGGTAATTTCATTTACCCAAAGCATACCACTCGACAGTGTCGACTCTTGGTACAACAGTTCCAAGGGAACCAGCCCAAGGATAAGGAAAAGAAGTCGGACAAAGTTGAGGACAAGGGGGATAGTGACGAGGAATATCCTCAGGTCAATTCCACTCTTGTGATTTTTGCTGACGTTGAGAGCAAAAGTCGACTAAAAGTTATAAACCGAGAGGTGAATATGGTTGCTCCGGCGACACCCAATTATCTGAAGTGGTCTCAGACGGCCATCACATTCGACCAGTGTGATCACCCGACGCACATAGCCACCTCTAGGAGGCAAGCTCTGGTGGTCAACCCAGTTGTCGAAGGTACTCGACTGACTAAAGTGTTGATGGACGGCGGCAGTAGTTTGAACATACTGTACGCAGAGACATTGAAAGGGATGGGCATTCCGATGTCCAGACTCAGCACAAGCAACATGAGTTTCTATGGAGTCATTCCTGGCAAGAAGGCCGCGTCACTCGGCCAGATTGCTCTCGATGTGGTTTTTAGTGATTCCAAAAACTTCCGCAAAGAAAAGTTGACATTTGAGGTTGTGGATTTCCAGAGTGCCTATCACGCTATTTTGGGCAGGCCAGCCTATGCACGTTTTATGGCTCGACCATGTTACGTATACCTCAAATTGAAGATACCTGGCCCTAAAGGTGTGATCACTGTTACTGGTAATCGCAAGAAGGCAGAAGAGTGCTTTCAGAAAGGCTCAAAGATCGCCGAAGCTCAGATGGTAGCAGAAGAGTGGCAGGAACACCAGAGAAATGCAGACCCGAGTGATTTGTTACGAGCCAAGAAGCCCGCTACGGAATCAGCATTTCAGTCGTTCAGTGAGACGAAGCCAGTTCACATCCACCCGACAGACCCCAACGCTGCTCCAACTAATATCTCCACAACACTCGACCCCAAATAGGAAGAAGCGCTCATCCAGTTCCTCCGTGAGAACTGGGACATCTTCGCATGGAAGCCTTCTGACATGCCAGGTGTACCCAGGGGGCTGGCTGAGCACCATCTACGAGTCGATTCAAAGGCAAAAATTGTCAAGGAACATCTGCGACGGTCCGCCGTCCAGAAAAGAAAAGCCATTGGCGAAGAGGTGGCTCGGCTCTTAGTAGCAGAGTTTATCTGAGAGATTTACCACTCCGAGTGGCTCGCCAATGTTGTCATGGTCCCCAAGAAGGACAAGTCACTTCGCATGTGCATTGACTTTAAGCATATCAATTGGGCCTGCCCGAAAGATCATTTTCCTCTCCCCCGCACCGACCAAATAGTCGACTCAACTGCGGGATGTGAGCGGCTGTCTTTCTTAGAGGCCTATTCCGGGTACCATCAGATCCGTCTGTATGGACCTGATGAGATCAAAACAGCTTTCATCACCCCATTCGGGTGCTTCTGTTATGTCACTATGCCATTCGGCCTCAAGAATGCTGGAGCCACGTTCATGAGGATGATTCAGAAGTGTTTACTCACTCAAATCAGTCGGAATGTGGAAGCATACATGGATGATATTATGGTCAAGTCTCAGAAAGGTTCCGACCTGCTGACTGACCTTGCTGAAACATTTGCCAACCTCAGGAGGTATGATATCAAGCTTAATCCATCAAAGTGCACATTGGGAGTTCCTGGCGGAAAATTACTCGGTTTTCTCGTTTCCGAACGAGGAATCGACGCAAATCCAGAGAAAGTGGGCACTATACTCCGAATGAAAAGACCTGTGCATGTGCACGATGTTCAAAAGCTTATTGGTTGCTTGGCCGCTTTAAGTCGATTCATTTCTCATCTCGGTGAAAAGGCATTGCCTCTTTACCGACTGATGAAGAAGTCAGACAAGTTCGAGTGGACTCCTGAAGCTGATGCATCGTTTGCAGAGCTAAAAGCTCTGCTTTCCACCCAGCCGGTGCTTGCTGCCCCGATCAGCAAAGAGCCTTTGCTGCTTTACGTTGCAGCCACAGGACAAGTCGTCAGTACAGTACTTACGGTCGAGCGGGAAGAAGAAGGGAAAACCTTCAAAGTTCAGCACCCAGTATATTACGTTTCTGAAGTCCTGACCCCATCGAAGCAAAGATACCCTCATTATCAGAAGCTTGTATCTGGGATTTATATGACCACGAAGAAAGTTGCTCACTACTTCTCTGACCATACCATTACAGTCGTCAGCGAATCCCCATTGTCAGAGATTTTGCACAACAAAGATGCAACTGGTCGAGTGGCAAAATGGGCGATTGAACTCCTTCCCCTGGATATCAGATTTGAGGCAAAGAAAGCTATCAAGTCCCAAGCAATAGCAGATTTCCTTGCCGAGTGGACTGAACAGCAACTACCGACTCAAGTTCACTCGGAGCACTGGACCATGTTCTTTGATGGCTCTAAGATGCTGAATGGTTCTGGTGCTGGAGTAGTGTTGGTTTCCCCCGAGGAGATAAGCTCAGATATGTACTCCAGATTCACTTTGATTCCTCCAACAACGAAGCAGAATATGAAGCACTTTTGTACGGGTTGTGTATGGCCATTTCACTCGGCATCCGTCGCCTCATGGTCTATGGCGACTCAGATTTGGTGGTTAACCAAGTGATGAAGGAGTGGGACGTTAGAAGCCCAGCTATGACTGGTTACTGCAATGCAGTAAGAAAGCTTGAGAAGAAATTCAAGGGGTTAGAGCTTCACCATATACCCCGACTGAAGAATCAAGCAGCCGATGATTTGGCAAAGATAGGTTCCAAGAGAGAAGCCATTCCCAGTGGTGTGTTTTTGGAGCATATCCACGCGCCGTCGGTTCAAGAGGACCCTTTCACCGAAGAAGCCCCGCAGCCGAAAAGTGCCACGGATCCGACTGAAGTCGAGGTTCCAGCAGTGGTCGACCTGATCATGGAAGTTTTGGTTATCACTCCTGACTGGACAGTGCCTTACATCGCATATATCCTAAGGAAAGAGCTCCCAAAGAACGAAGAAGAGGCTCGACAGATCGTTCGTCGATCCAAGGCCTTTACTGTCATGAAGGGACAGTTGTACAGAGAAAGCGCGACTGGAGCCAGTCAGAAATGCATAACGCTGGAAGAGGGTCGGATAATTCTCAAAGACATCCACTGGGGGACCTGTGGCCATCATGCGTCCTCTCGGACTATCGTGGCTAAAGCATACCGAGCGGGTTTTTACTGGCCCAGAGCAAATGAAATGGCGAAGGAGATAGTCGACAAGTGTGAAGGATGCCAGTTCTACTCCAATATGTCGCACAAGCCCACCTCAGCCCTGAAGACCATTCCAATCATCTGGCCTTTCGCCGTTTGGGGGTTAGATATGGTTGGGCCACTGAGAACTGGCAGGAGTGGCTTCACCCATGTACTGGTGGCAGTCGACAAGTTCACCAAGTGGATCGAAGCCAAGCCTATTAAAAATCTTGATGCTGGCACTGCCATCAGCTTCATTAGAGAATTGATATTCAGATATGGAGTTCCGCATAGCATCGTCACCGATAATGGGTCAAACTTTGATTCCGACCAATTCAAAGCCCTCTGCGCTTCTCAAGGCACACGAGTCGACTACGCCTCAGTCGCCCACCTCTAGTCGAATGGACAAGCAGAAAGAGCAAACGACCTAATTTTCAAAGGACTGAAACCCCGGTTGATGCGTGATCTCAAGCACACAGCAGGCACGTGGGTCAATGAACCTCCATCAGTTCTTAGGGGATTGAGGACTACCCCAAATCGGTCGATTGGGAGAACTCCATTCTTTCTGGTCTATGGAGCTGAAGCGGTTCTGCCAAGTGACCTGCTTCACAATGCACCGCGAGTCGAGCTCTACTCTGAAGTCGAAGCAGAGCAAGCCCGGCAAGACGCAGTCAGCCTTCTAGATGAAGAAAGAGAGATGGCCATGATCCGATCGACCATCTATCAGCAAGACTTGCGTCGATTCTACGCCAGAAATGTGAAGAGCCGAGCCTTCCAAGAAGGAGACTTGGTCCTCCGAGTGGACCAACAGAACCCACACAAACTCAACCCTACTTGGGAAGGCCCCTTCATCGTCACCAAGTTCTCCACAACGGAGCATACCGTCTTTACAACATCGATCGCCAGATTGACGAGCCACGAGCTTGGAATGCCGATCTGCTCCGCCCCTTTTACAATTAAGTACTCACTCGGATGAGATGTAATAAAAGTACTCCTGTAGTTTATCTATCAAAGACAAAAGTGTTATAATTTTCCCATTAATTGTTGCTGCTTTTGCTTATGTAAGAAATCCCCCAATGGGTGGCTTAGCTGCGAATCCGTTTCGCCTAAGTTTGTAAAAAAATTCCTGTCGAGTGACGAGCAAGCCTCTCACTCGGAGACTTAGCTGTGAATCCGTTTCGCCTAAGTGTTTGAAAACCTACCGAGTGAAGAGCAAACCTCCCACTCGCGGGCTTAGCTGCGAATCTGTTTCGCCTAAGTGTTTGAAATCCTACCGAGTGGAGAGCAAACCTCCCACTCGGGGGCTTAGCTGCAGTCAGTACTCGCCTAAGTGTTTGAAATCCTACCGAGTGGAGAGCAAACCTCCCACTCGGGGGCTTAGCTGCAGTTCAGTACTCGCCTAAGTGTTTAAAAATCCTACCGAGTGGAGAGCAAACCTCCCACTCGGGGGCTTAGCTGCAGTCCAGTACTCGCCTAAGTGTTTAAAAATCCTACCGAGTGGAGAGCAAACTTCCCACTCGGGGGCTTAGATGCAATCCAATACTCGCCTAAGTGTTTAAAAATCCTACCGAGTGGAGAGCAAACCTCCCACTCGGGGGCTTAGCTGCAGTCCAGTACTCGCTTAAGTGTGAAATTCATTCCGATCCGCAAGGACGACAAGGTGCAGGTCGACTGCTACCTTCTCCTTCGAGTTACAACACAAACACAATGAGAAGCAATAAAAATCCTACCGAGTGGTGAGCCTGTCTCCCACTTGGGGGCTTAGCTGCGGTCCAGTACTCGCCTAAGTATTTGAAATCCTACCGAGTGGTGAGTCTGTCTCTCACTC
>NC_041381.1:582263201-582266440 GCF_002162155.2 Triticum dicoccoides | reverse complement strand
GTACTCGCCTAAGTATTTGAAATCCTGCCGAGTGGTGAGCCTGTCTCCCACTCGGGGGCTTAGCTGCGGTCCAGTACTCGCCTAAGTATTTGAAATCCTACCGAGTGGTGAGTCTGTCTCTCACTAGGAGGCTTAGCTGCAGTCCAGTGCTCGCCTAAGTGTTTGAAATCCTACCGAGTGGTGAGTCTTCCTCTCACTCGGGGGCTTAGTTCTAGTCCAGAACTCGCCTAAGCATTTGAAATCCTACCGAGTGGTGAATCTGCCTCTCACTCGGAGGCTTAGCTGCAGCCCAGTGCTCGCCTAAGTGTTTAAAATCCTACCGAGTGGTGAGTCTGCCTCTCACTCGGAGGCTTAGCTACAGTCAAGCACTCGCCTAAGTACGAAAATCGTTCCGACCCGCAAGGACGACGAGGTGCAGGTCGACTGTTACCTTCTCCTCCAGGCTTCGGCACAAATACAACATGCGCTCTGCAAGGACGGCGATGTGCAGGTCGACTGCTACCTTCTCCTTCAAGATTCGGCACAAATACAATGTGCGCTTCATCCTGGGCCGCAAGGACGCAAGTCGACTGAAATATGTGCTCCAACCTGCAAGAGTACGTCCCAAGCACAAAAATATATTCCAAGCGAAGAACAATGTTCGTTCGAAGACAAATGCAAACATATTCAATCGCAAACCCAAGTTCAAATAGCATCCTACGGAGCCATAAATGCTCAGGCATCGTGCCTGTTAAAGTTTATCGGTTACAAAAGCCACTCGGCATTCTGAGGCAAATTTAAGGCATCAAGCATAGAAGTTTTTTACTCCTCCGGTGGAGGACTGGAAGGCGTGACAAACTCGTCCAGGTCGATTCCAACAACGATCCGAGTGGTAGCAGCAATGAATGTCTCCATGAAGGATCGGAAGTCATGCTTCTTAGTATTGGCCACCTTGAGGGACGCCAGCTTTTCCTCTCGTTCATCTTTGCAGTGAACACGGGCTAAAGACAGAGCTACATCAGCACCGCACCTGGCAGAAGACTTCTTCCATTCTTGCACTCGGCTTGGGACTTCATTCAGTCGAGTCATCAAAGACTCGAGGTCGTTCTGAAGCGTCTCCCCTGGTCAGAGTGTCGTGTCGATTCGCGACGCCGCAACCTTCAGTCGGGCAAGAAAGTCAACCACACCAGCGACTCGTGAGTCCAGTCGGAGCACGTTCATGGCAGCGTCATCCTTCAAAGGAGAGTTGATGGGATCCACGCTTGTCTCCACTCGACTGTTCTCCTCCTCGAAATTTTGGCAAAATTCTGTACACACAAGTCAAACATAAACCAGCAGTTCCGCGTCGAATCAACGGTGACAAGTCAGTCGAGTGAGAAAGGTTACCTTCAAGCATGAGGAACAACTTCTTGGCGAGCCCTCCCAGATAAGCTTCCAGATCATTCTTCTTCCCCACCAGTTCGCTAGCCTTGTCACTCAGAGCAATCTTGTCGTTCTTCAAACGGCTGACTTCCTTGTTGGCCGCGTCGAGAGCAGCTTTCAGGTTGGCGTTCTCTTCTTCAAGTTTGTCGACTGAAGCCAGCTTCTCTTCCGCAAGCTTCGTTTTATCCAAAGCAGCCTTCTGCACCTCAGCAAGTTCCTGGTCCTTCTTGTTCAGAGCCACCTTCATTTTTTCTGCAAAATGACAAGGAAGTCAGAATCAATAATGGGCAGAAAGATAAAAACAATCGTCAAGTTCTCACCAATCATACATGTAGCCTCGTCCTTCGCCTTCTGAAAATTCTCCTGAACAAGTTTCAAGTCAAGGTCGAGCTGGATATGTTTCTTTTCCAACTCAGTATAACGGGCCACGAGCTCGCAATATTTCTGCAAAGAGTCAGTCGACAGACATCAAGGAGAGGTTGCTTCCAAGTGACTAAGAGAAAAACAGTAACGTTTCTAAGACTACAGTCGAATCAAAATATTCAACAGTAGTCTCGGGGACTACACCCAGTGGGTGCACTCAGCGTGCCCCCACTAGTTCTACCGACTCGATCCGATCAGTCGAATGAAAGGAACAAAGAGATTATGGTCTCATCATAATCTACAAAAAAAGGGGTAAGAGAGAGTTCTTCAGACTACAGTTGACTACCAGCAGTCCACCATAGTCTCGGGGACCACACCCAGTGGGTGCACTCAGCGTGCCCCCATAGGTCCTAATGTTCCACTCGACATGGTTCGACCAGACCGAGTGAAGAAATTTCAACTACAAAGACTACAGTCGACTGCCAGCAGTCCACCACAGTCTCGGGGACTACACCCAGTGGGTGCACTCAGTGTGCCCCCACTAGTCTACAAACCCAATCGACACACCCAGTGGGTGTACAGACACAAAGATTTTTGGAAAGAATGTCTTCAGATAACATATCCTAACAGAATAGGCGGTTACTAACTAACCTGGACATTGCTCTGAAGGTCTGAGCTTGCATCATAAGCCGCTTGGCTGGCTTCCCGGATCGCCTTCACCTGCTCCATCATAATCACCGCCTGGCGTATAGCCTCCTTAGCAGCACCCGCCTGGTCCTCTGGGATGTGGTGTGTGGCGAAAAGGGAGGGCGGTTCAGCAGTCGACGATGAAGGCTGGGCACTCGTCAGCGGCACAACGATGGTCACAGAATGCCGAGTGATGTCGCCACCTTCTTGAACCAGTACCTCAGGTGCTGACGCAGTCCGAGTGGCCTTGCCAGCCGGGGCCTTTCTATTCTTCCTCGCCCTCAGGGGCACCTCGTCATCGTCATCAGGGAGATCAATGACGTGACGAGGAGCTGCAAGATAAATCCAGAGTTGGAAACGAAGATCCAATCGACCAAAAGCGAAAACTACAAGAGAACGTAGCAGGGTTGGAGGTGACAGTGTCTTCCATTTCTTGGTCGCCGTCCTTGGCGGAGGTCTCAGAGGTAGCAGCACTGCAGATTTCAGAAATCAGTCGGTTAGTCGATGAGTCGACCGGAAGTTTGCTCGAGCTGAACAAGGAAACACAAATCATGCTGTTACCCGGAGATGGTGGGAATGGCCATTTTCATCTTAGGCAAGGCCTTCGACGGCTTTGATGACTCCGCCCATGGATGCTTCGGCGCTTTTTCAGTCGGCGTAGGCCGTCCGAGGGCGCTTTGTCGACGGCACAACGGGTGCAACCGCTTGGGTGAGCTTGGATCGCCTTTCCATGCGAGGAGGATCGACTTCCATTTCCTCCTCCTCCTTGCTGGAGCCGTCTTCAACCT
>NC_041381.1:582210429-582263020 GCF_002162155.2 Triticum dicoccoides | reverse complement strand
AGATTGCCACTACTCCTCCTCACTTTCACCTCCACTCGCCTCTCCCTCCTCGGCTTGTTCCTGCACCCTGTTGGGCACCGAGTACATCTCAGTCGTGGCCTAGAAGACAGCAAACAAGACAAAAGTCATTCGGTTGATTTCAAGCAGACAAAATGGAAAAAACAGAATCGCAGTCGGAAATGCAGAATTGGACTTTGTCAACTTCATATGATTGGTCGAGTGGAACGACCCTCCTGGCTCCTCGGGGGTTGTCTTTGTTTCCTGTGATGCTCGCCATCCACCGCTCCAGTGTGGCATCGTCGATCTCCTCCGGGTGGATCCGAGTGGTGTCCTCGGTACCAGAATACATCCACATAGGATGATCTCGAGCTTGGAGCGGCTGGATGCGCCGTCGGAGGAAGACCTCCAAGAGGTCCATGCCTGTCACTCCGTCATGGATGAGCTGCACGACACGCTCGACTAGCACCTTCACCTGCGCCTTCTCCTTCGGGACCACCTTCAAAGAGGAGGGCTTCCTCACTCGTTCCATGGAAAAGGGAGGGAGCCCAGTCGAATGCCCTGGCGTCGGCTGGTCTTTGCAGTAGAACCAAGTCGACTGCCACCCACGGACGGAGTCGGGCAAAATCATGGTCGGAAAAGAACTTTTCCCTCTCAACTGAACCCCAAGACCCCCACATATCTTAATCACATGTGTCCTCTCGTCACTCGGATTGGCCTTCTTCACCATCTGGGAGCGACAGGTGAAGATGTGCTTGAAAAGACCCCAATGAGGCCGGCAACCCAAGAAGTTCTCACACAAAGACACATAAGCAGCGAGATACACGATGGTGTTGGGTGTGAAGTGGTGGAGTTGTGCCCCAAAGAAATTCAGAAACCTCCGAAAGAAAGGGTGGGGCGGCAAAGAAAACCCACGGTCGACGTGGGTGGCCAAAAGAACGCACTCACCCTCCTAAGGCTGCGGCTCTGACTCCCTCCCCGGAAGCCGTGCCAATCCATGGGGGATCAGCCCTCCGTCGACCAGGTCGTCGAGATCCGCTTGACTAATTGTCGAACGGATCCAGTCGCCCTGGATCCAGCCCGGCGGCAGGCCAGTCCTCGATGAAGAACCGCTCCGACTGGTTCCCCTCCCCTTCGCCTTCGCCGTCGCCTTCTTCGCCCGCTCCAGGGCCGCCTTCTTCTCCTTCACCGTCGTCGCCGACGAGGCACGCGCGGAGTAGCGGCGCTGGGGCAGAAGCAAACGCAGTGGAGAAATCTGGAGAAGAGAGGGGGGAATGAGGGCGCACTGTTCAAAACCCCCCATCCGGCGCTTTATATAAGGATGCTTCCGAGTGGCTGACATGTAGGCCCGGGCGATCCTGTCAAATCCCGCAACAGTCGCACGCATGATACGTGGCGAAAAAGCTAGCGCAGAGATCGAGGCGTCCATGCCTTATCCCATCCGATTGCTGGGGCCTCGTCCCGTCCCGCGCGCTTCCCAAAATTCGAATCCCACAAAATCCGCAGGTAGCAGAACAACTCGTCAGACATAAGATCTCCTCCACTCTTTCACTTGGAGCTCTCCAAGCAAAGACTTCACTCGACAGATACAAAGAATGGATCAAGGCGACTGAAAAAGAAGTTGGCGTCATCACCTAAAAGTTCATTGATCCAAGACAAGACATACTCATAGCAAGAGAAATGGGTCGGAAGAATTCTCAACTCCTTCCCCACTCAAACCTCGATCCATTCAGGGGCTAATGATGAAGCTATGTACCTAGGGTAGGGTCATGGACCTGTCTAAACTACCCTACCCAAGGACATCTCTAGAAGAAACCACCTGTCAGTCGACCTAGAGGTGTTCCACTCGACAGACTCGAGGACACTCGACCATGAAGATAACCACTTGACTATGAAGCTAACCACTCGACGGCCAGGAGATCTAAAGTCACTCTGCACGCAACGGTCTGTCATTAAGTAGTCTTTATGGTCTTCATACCACTTTATGTGGGCGTTACCAGTAACCCCCGGTCTTAATGTACTTTAAACCCTGCATAACTGAGGGCTGGAGGGGCCTGGCAAACTCTATATAAGCCACCCCCCTCCTCAGTGTAAAGGGTTCACACCCCTATAACTCACACGCATATAATCCAGTCGACCGCCTCTGGGCACCGAGACGTAGGGCTGTTACTTCCTCCGAGAAGGGCCTGAACTCATAAAACTCTTGCATGTACAACTACTCCATAGCTATGATCTTGCCTCTCCCTTAGTACCCCCCTACACTACTGTCAGACTTAGAACCATGACACAAACTGCAACCCGAATTTGACGATGAAGCCGCAGCACCCGTTCGACCCAAAAAGAATATGGCTACTCAGCCGGACCAACCACCTCATGGCCGCGATAGAGCAGCCACCGATACTGCACATGATTTACGAGCGCTCCTGGACAAAAAGGCCAGTGCGGCCAGATCCATCTATGGGTCCAGAGGACATGCTTCGATGCGGGATGAGGGCCACCACAATGATCATATTGATTAAATACCAGTCCGGAATCAACACCGGGAGCAACAACAGTCGGCAGCATGCCACAACACGGCTAGATACAGAGGGGCTGCACACCCCCTGTGCTTCACGGACGAGGTGCTGGATCATGAATTTCCACAGGGATTCAAACCCGTGAATATAGAGTCATACAACAGAACGACGGACCCTGGGGTCTGGATTGAGGATTTTATCCTTCACATACACATGGCTTGTGGGGATGACCTCCATGCCATCAAATACCTACCCCTCAAGTTGAAAGGACCAGCTCGTCATTGGCTGAAAAGCCTCCCCGAAAACTCAATTGGAAGTTGGGAGGAACTTGAGTTTCAGGGCCAACTTTCAAGGGACATATGTCCGGCCTCCAGATGCTGACGACTTAAGTCACATAATACAGCAGTCCGGAGAGTCCGCCTGCAAACTTTGGAACAGATTCCTCACTAAGAAGAATCAAATTGTCGACTGTCCGGATGCCGAAGCCTTAGCAGCCTTCAAACATAGTATCCAAGACGAGTGGCTTGCCAGACACCTCGGCCAAGAAAAGCCGAGAACGATGGCAGCCTTAACAAGCCTCATGACCCGATTTTGTGTGGGCGAGGACAACTGGTTGGCCCATAGAGGCACCAGCGACCCGGGTACATCCGAAATCCGAGATGGCAACGGGAAGCCACGGCACACTAAGCACAAACGTCGGAATAACGATAGTCCGGACAACACAGCGGTCAACGCCGGATTTAGGGGCTCTCGACCTGGTCAAGGAAAGAAGCCATTCAAAGGCAGTAAATAGGAACCATCCGGCCTGAACAAAGTCCTGGACAGATTGTGCCAAATCCATGGCACTTCCGACAAACCTGCAAATCATACCCACAGAGAATGTTGGGTTTTCAAGCAGGCCGGCAAGTTAAACGCCGAACACAAGGGAAGGGAAACACCAAGCGAAGAGGAGGATGAGCCTCGCCGGCCGAACACCAGGGGCCAGAAACAATTCCCACTAGAAGTCAAAACGGTAAACATGGTACACGCAACTCACGCAGAGTTCGTAGCCCCCCAATTCAATCCCTGGGCAAATTGCCTGATCACTTTTGATCACAGGGACTACCCGGCCAGTATCCGACATGGAGGATCGGCTGCCTTGGTGCTCGACCCAGTAATTGATGGATACCATCTTACTCGCGTCCTAATGGACGACGTCAGTAGTATTAATCTGATATATCAAGACACCATCCGCAAGATGGGGGTAGACCCATCCAGAATAAGTCAAAATAACGCCACCTTCAATGGAGTGATTCCAGGCGTAGTAGCCCACTGCTAGGGCTCCCTCGTATTAGAAGTGACATTCGGTTCTCCCAACAACTTCAGAAGTGAGAACCTACTCTTCAACATTGCCCCCTTCAGCAGTGATTATCATGCATTGCTTGGAAGAACGACCTTCGCTTGCTTTAACGCAATAGTGAACTATGCCTGCCTTAAACTCAAGATGCCCGGTCCACGCGGCGTCATCACGGTTAGCAGAAACATAGAGCAGTATGCGGCAGTTCCCGCTGCCGGACTCTAGGCGGCCTCTCCCACCAGAACACATGATCGGTCGTCAAGACCACGGACACGGTTAGACGAGTCCAATACACCATTTTTCAAAATGGCTCGGATAAACCTGAGCCAGGGGCTGTACATGTGTCCCCATAAATAATACAAGGGGCTGCAAACATGTAACAAAAGCCCACAATTCGGCTTGCCTCATTAACAGGCCAGATCTCGAACATTTCTCGAGCATAATTAACTTTTCGCACGTTTTATTTTTTCTTTTCTACAGACACTACCAGTGCGACACCCTTCCAGGATACGACACAACGGAGACACAGACGCAGACATGCAGCAGGGCCCCACCCATAGGTTTCTCTTTAGATTAAGCCCCTGCGTAAACCTTCTTTACTGTCTCTTGTTGCTCGACGTCCCATGGGTATTTCATAAACCTATAAGGGATACTGGTGTTCTAGGCTTTTGGCCATGACAGATCAATGCACGTACCTGGAATCATAGGGTCAAGGGCGTCATTCAGCCCAATATATATTATAAAGTCCGAATACCTTCGGGAGTGTTTGGCATCACGAGTTTGGCCTTATATGCATCAGCTCCGAATCATGTCTTTGGTCAAATGTTGGGTTAGCCCGGCTCCTGGGTTTCCTGCCTTACGTTCCGTTCTATCGGCTAAGGCGTCCAAAGGAGAACTACTGCGATTGTGCCCTGGTTATTCCGGACGAGCACCTCAGTAGAGAAAGCCGAAAACTGATTGTCATGATATAACGAGAGACTGGTCAACCACTCGAGGACTAATCGGAATCTATAGGATTCCTCCGCATTAACGAAGGACCGGTCTACTGGTCAAGTACGCGCACTGTATCCGGATGCTCGCGGAAGTACCAGGGGCTACATAGTAGCCCCACCTTTCAAACTCCTATGGCTAAGTGTAAAGTGTTACAGCTATATAGTCCGGTTGCCTGGTTTGACATGCGATCACCTCCTTAATGGACCAAGACGTTGGATCAAGTGTGTTCACGCATATTTTCTTGAACACCCCCGCATTATATGCGTGGAGGCCGAAGCCAACGACTGCTAACTTTCATGTTATATGCATACATAAACAGCCACACATGATACATTATAATATTTTCAAGCAATAATCAAACACATAATTGTTTACATTTAATAGAATCGTCACTCAAACATGACATTCTTTGAGCACTGCGCCTCTATTCTACGGGCACCTTCTATGACCTGCTCAAAATAGTGCTCGGTTGGGTCTTGGCTTCCTGCCGGACCCTGGGTTGCAATGCTGGTGGCCTCCATATCCGCCCAATATGTTTTCACACGGGCAAGAGCCATCCGCGCACCCTCTATGCACACCGATCTCTTCATGGCATCGATCTGCTCTCTGGCGCCAAATAATTGTTGCACCAAACCAATGTAACTATCCGGCTTCGGCCCCTTCGGCCACAGATGGTCTATCACAGACCTCATTGCAAGGCCGGACAGCCTATGAAGCTCGGCTATAGCGGCCATCTTCTCACTTAAGGGCAAGGAGCGCGCTGGCGCATTAAACTGCGACCAGAACAGTCTTTCTATTTTATTATCTTCATGGTCCTTGAACAACATGGTTGCATTAGCCGCATTCTTCGCCAAGTCCGCATACTTATCTGCAGCAAGCTTATCCAATGGAGCATACTTTGGATCTAAAAACTTCATCTGCAACAAATAAGGATTTCCAGCCGCGATCTCCTCGACTTCCCGAAGTTCCTCCCGCGCGTCTCTAATCTCAGAACACGTATCTTTAGACGAGTCCAGCGCCTTCTTCAGGTCAGCCGCCTTCGCCTGATTCTCTTTCTCGAGAAGCTCATACCGGCCGGCGGCATCCCTCAGCTCCACAACCATCTCGGCTATCTTTTCTTCGCTTCGGAGATGAGCGGCCTGTTCGGCTTTCAACTCCTCGGTTGCCTTTAGAGCAGCCGCATTGCTAACCCGGGCTTGTTCCTTGGCAAGGGCAAGCTCCGCCCTCAGGGCCTCAACGGCAGCAGCTCGCCTGCAACTATATCACATCACATTAATATTACAACCTTCTTGCAATTTCCCAAAATAGATGTGGATATAGGAAAGCATACTCTGCGACTCCTCGAATCGCTTGTTAACAAGCGTGACGTCGGCCTCCACCACGTCAATTTTCCGCCTCAATTCGGCGCATTCAACGGCTTGGTCTACAGTCGAACCCTTAGCAACCTGCACATCATTACAAGTGCGATTATTATCTGGGAGTATGATCCTCTGTTTGCCGCCATCGGATGGCATCCACAGTATCAGGTGCTACTATATATATAGAGCGCATGAATCGCATGCGGTAGAACTAAAAGCTGTGTATTTTTGCGGCTTACCTCAAAGCCTTTGAGCAGGCTCTTGAAAGCTTCATTTAAACCGCTTGTGGCGGAGGAGATTTTCTCCAACACCGTACCCATTAGTGTATGATGATCCTCCAAGAGAGCAGCTGACTCCAGGAGGCCCGTCAGCGTGTTTGGCAGGACACTGGACTCTCCCGGACCCTTTTCCTTGTCTGCCACAGGAGCCGAGCACGCCGGGCGCGGAGCGGCCGAAGTGTTAGCTTCCGGCCCCATTGGATCTGGACTCCTCCAAGACGATACCTCAGGGTCGCCAGCTTCACGGGATGGAGAGGCAGGTGGTTTTTTGCTCTCCATCATCTCCGGAGGAAGATCCCCCGAGGACGAGCCCTGTTGAGATGAACTGCTGACCGGACTACAAAAACAGGTCCCGGTTATTACTCTCAGAGGACAACGCAATAAGTTTCTTGTTTAATTAAACTTACAGCTCGGTGGAGGGCTGGCCCGTCTGCAGGCACTGTGCGGTGAGGACGCCCTTCGGGGTAGGGCCCTTTGGTGAAGTTCTCTTCCCTTGTTTAGGCGCCCCGTTCTCCAAGTCTTTGAGGCGGCCCTCTTCTTTCCGTGGGGGGAGGAAACCTCAGATTCGCCTCCCCGATTCTCCTCCTCCGTGGAGAAGCTAATCCCCCGGTTCAGATGCGCAATGTGTGAGGCCCACCCTTGGCCTCCCCACTCTTCCCTTCGGCTTTCTCTGGTGGCACCTAACTTAGTGTCTGTTCAAGAATCCTGGCCATTGCTGGGCCAGGCGAGCCTTCGGGAAGCGGGGCCGGACACCTGATCCTCTCCGCCTTACTAAGTCAATCCTGGTTGCGGACAGTGTTCAGAACAATGCTATAATAGATATAAGCAAGGTGTTCGGTTATAGGGTTACTTACTTGGGTATCGAGGCGATTACAGCTCAGGCCCGCATCCTCGATGGTGTCCGGACACTCTATTCGTGGTCCGGAGAACAACTTATACATCCCTTCGGGCGTCATGCCGAAGAAATGCTGGATGGCTCGCGGACCTTCTAGATTGAATTCCCACATCCGGAGAGGTCGACGTTTGCACGGCAGGATCCGCCGAACTAGCATTACCTGGATTATTTTGACAAGACTAATGTCCCTCTCGAGGAGCTCCCGAATGCGGCTTTGCAGTATTGGTACATCGTTCGCAGGCCCCCGGTTTAGTCCCACGTTGGCCCACGATGCCAGTTGAGGTGGAGGGCCCGAGCGGAAGGCGGACGCGGCCGCCCACTTTGAGCCTCGAGGAGCTGTGACGTAGAACCACCTCCGTTGCCATAAATTAGATACCTCCAAGAAGGAGCCTTCGGGCCACGGGGCATCAACGTTCCTACTTATTATGGCGCCTCCGCACTCTGCGTGTCGCCCCTCAATCATCTTCGGCTTCACATTGAAAGTCTTGAGCCATAAGCCGAAGTGGGGGTGATGTGGAGGAAGGCTTCACACACAACGATAAATGACGAGATGTGGAGGATGGAGTCCGGAGCTAGATCGTGGAAATCTAGCCCGTAGTAGAACATGAGCCCCCTCACAAAAGGGTCAAGAGTAAGACCTAATCCCCGGAGGAAGTGGGAAATGAATACGACGCTCTCGTTGGTCTCGGGAGTGGGGATAATCTGTTCGGGAGCAGGAAGCCTGTGCTTGACATCGGCGGTCAAATACCCAGCCCCCCCTAAACTTCGAATATCCTCCTCTGTGACAGAGGAAGCCATCCATCGGCCTTGATGGTCAGATCCGGACATAATCGCAGATCCGGGGTGCTTAGGCTTGAGCTTTGGGTGTTGGAACTCAGGGTGCGAGATGTGCGAGCGTGGAGATAGAAGGGTAGGCCTCAGCTCCTTTATAAAGGGGGGAAGCATATCAAGCGTCCCCGAACGTGGTCGTTCAGGACTTGCCTAAAAACACGAGGTCATGCCAACAGGCACGGTTGGATTACCCATACCCGTATTGATGAGAATCCCGTAGTAAGGGGGACACGATCTCTGCCCTGACCGTGCCAAGGAAACCGCCTCGTGGTGTATGCGGTAGCAAGTTGTAAAAACGGTTCGAATAAAAACCGGATGGTGGCGTGATGTCACTTTTGGAATAATTGTCAACAGATTGGATTCATGGATTATTATTCTCTCTACGATGGTATATGGAATTTATCTTACAGAGCCGGACATGGTCCTTGTATTCGGAATTAATTTTGGAGTATTCGGAGGTGGAACCCGCCTCGCAATACCGAAGACAATCTACACGCCGGAATCATCATCATTGAAGCCTGGTTCAGGGGCTACTGAGGGAGTCCTAGATAAGGGGGTATCCGGACAGCCGGACTATATACTTTGGCCGGACTATTGGACTATGAAGATACAAGACAGAAGACTTTGTCCCATGTCCGGATGGGACTCTCCTTGGCGTGGAAGGCAAGCTTGGCGATTCGGATGTAGATCTCCTCCTCTGTAAACCGACTCTGTGTTACCCTAGCCCTCTCAGGTGTCTATATAAACTGGAGGGTTTAGTCCGTAGGACACAACAACAATCATACCATAGGCTAGCTTCTAGGGTTTAGCCTCTTTGATCTCGTGGTAGATCAACTCTTGTAATACTCATATCATCAAGATCAATCAAGCAGGAAGTAGGGTATTACCTCCATCGAGAGGGCCCGAACCTGGGTAAACATCGTGTCCCCAGCCTCCTGTTACCATTAGTCTTCTACGCACAGTTCATGACCCCCTACCCGAGATCCGCCGGTTTTGACACCGACACCCTTTGCATAAGAAGATAAGATTTCATTATCATTAAACTCACATAGGTAGGGGAGGTGTTTTTTAGGGTTCTTGGAGCAACAAGTAAAATCGTAAATTTCACAAAGATTCCAAGCATCACACAACAATCTATTTATTTGATCCCATAAGAGTCTCCCTTTTTGAGACAAACGCTGACGCACAAAATGAGCATGCTCATCTAAAGATTTCCCATCAACTAGGCTAGTTGGGGTCTTAGCACGAGCACATAAGGATCGAAGATGATCCAAGTAGAACACTTTAAGTGGATCCATATCAATAGATTTTTAGCAAGCAAAGATGCAAGCAAATAGAAGGTACGTGGAAACACAAACAAAAAGACATATGGAAAGAAGGCGAAGAAAAGGCAAAGGCAAAGGTGAAGTGGGGCAGAGGAAAACGAGAGGCAAATGGCAAATAATGTAATGCGAGGGATAGAGTTTGTGATGGGTACTTCACATGTCTTGACTTGTGCGTAGACCTCCCCGGCAACGGTGCCATAAATCCTTCTTTCTACCTCTTGAGCACTGCGTTGGTTTTCCCTTGAAGAGGAAAAGGGTGATGCAGCAAAGTAGCGTAAGTATTTCCCTCAGTTTTGAGAACCAAGGTATCAATCCAGTAGGAGGCTACATGCAAATCCCTCGTACCTACACAAAAAAATAAGAACCTTGCAACCAACGCGTTAAAGGGGTTGGCAATCCGTTCATGACCACTTGCAAAAGTGAGATCTGATAGAGATAATAATAAGATAAATATTTTTGGTATTTTTATGATATAGATTGCAAATTAAAGATTGCAAAATAAAATAGATCAGAAACTTATATGATGGAAAATAGACCCAGGGGCCATAGGTTTCACTAGTGGCTTCTCTCAAGATAGGATAAGTATTACGGTGGGTGAACAAATTACTGTCGAGCAATTGATAGAAAAGTGCATAGTTATGAGAATGTCTAGGCACGATCATGTATATAGGCATCACGTCCATGACAAGTAGATCGGAACGATTCTGCATCTACCACTATTACTCCACACATCGACTGCTATCCAGCATGCATCTAGAGTATTAAGTTCATAAGAACAGAGTAACGCATTAGGCAAGATGATATGATGTAGAGGGATAAAATCAAGCAATATGATATAAACCCCATCTTTTTATCCTCGATGGCAACAATACAATACGTGCCTTGCTGCCCCTGTTGTCACTGGGAAAGGACACCGCAAGATTGAACCCAAAGCTAAGCACTTCTCCCATTGCAAGAAAGATCAATCTAGTAGGCCAAACCAAACTGATAATTCAAAGAGACTTGCAAAGATAACCAATCATACATAAAATAATTCAGAGGAGATTCAAATATTTCTCATAGGTAAACTTGATCATAAACCCACAATTCATCGGATCTCGACAAATACACCGCAAAAAGAGTTACATCGAATAGATCTCCAAGAAGATTGAGGAGAACTTTGTATTGAGAATCAAAGAGAGAGAAGAAGCCATCTAGCTAATAACTATGGACCTGAAGGTTTGTGGTAAACTACTCACACTTCATCGGAGAGGCTATGGTGTTGATGTAGAAGCCCTCCGTGATCGATTCCTCCCTCCGGTGGAGCGCCGGAAAAGGCCCCAAGATGGGATCTCACGGGTACAGAAGGTTGCGGCGGTGGAAATAGTGTTTCATGGTGCTCCTGGATGTTTTCAGGGTATATGAGTATATATATAGGCGAAGGAAGTCGATCAGGGGAGCCACGAGAGGCCCATGAGGGTGGGATGTGTGCCCACCCCCCTAGGGCGCGCCTCCCAGCCTCGTGGCTTCCTCGTTTGTTTCTTGATGTCCACTCCAAGTCTCCTGGATTGCGTTTGTTCCAAAAATAACTCTCCCAAAGGTTTCATTCCGTTTGAACTCCGTTTGATATTCCTTTTCTGTGAAACACTAAAATAGGCAAGAAAACATCAATTTGGGCTGGGCCTCTGGTTAATAGGTTAGTCCCAAAAATAATATAAAAGTGCTTAGTAAAGCCCATTAAACATCCAAAACAGGTAATATAATAGCATAGAACAATCAAAAATTATAGATACGTTGGAGATGTATCACTCACCGGTAGCTACCGGCTCCGGTAAATTTACTTATCCGGGTGCATCGCATCATAGGAGCCCACCATGACCAGAAAAGGAGTACATGAATATAATTGTACACAATTGTAGAACCATACAACCCGACTTATGGCAATGCCAATCAGTCTTAACATATATATACCACATATAGATCACCTCGTTTAGTTTAACTAGAGATGATCCCTGCGCGTTGATCCAGGAATTGGTGCAGTTATTTCTATGAGATTTGACGGCATGAAACTTTAGTACCATTTGCATTAGAAATATGGGAATAGAAAATAAAGTACTTATAATTTATTGTAATTAATTATTATATAAGTATATAATATTTTATTGAATATGAGTACCATACATCGTGCATGTTAAGGTGGGTCTTTGCTCATGCATGGTGGAATGGTGAGTTAGCATAGTTGCATGTTGATAGAATTGAAGTTAGTGGGGGCATGCATGATGTATGATGAGTTGGCATAGTTGCATGCTAAAAGAATTGAGTTAGTGGGGATCAACTATTTAGATATAATAATAATATAGGATTCATATGGATCAAATATTAAATGGGAAAATTAAATCCACATAGAAAAACTGTAGCTTTACTAATGTGCTAATACCATTTGATGCATGGTTGAATAACTCATTGGAGGCTTGTTGTGCATCTGTAGGGACCCTTCCAGATGAAAAATAACACATTCTTTGTAAGACTTATTGCTCTGCACAGCAGCATGTACAATGATGATTAGCTCCAACAATAGTCTCATCTAGACAAAGCAAAGTTAAAGATAAATTCCATGGATGAAGTTGCATGGGGACGTTCAAGACACAGATAAACCTCTAGCTTTAAAGTTTTGTAAATTTCACTCATATGCACTCAATTATTCTCTATCTTTTGCTTCCATCATGGAACTGGATTTGTACCTACACTTTCATAGACCCGTCTTAACCCAAGCTTATACCCTGTTCAATGAGGTATAGCATTTGGTTACTAGAAATTACAGCCCTCTGATGCAAGATAAATGGTTTTGTAATCAGAAAATCTCTAGTTATTCATCCATGACCATGTATGACAAACTAAAGTGTGGACAGAAGTCCACTCCCTATTTAAAAAGTTCTGGAAAAGCTCGTGCAAACTAAGACACAAGAATTTCTTTTGGCTCTTACTACATGTCTACATGATTGAGTAAATTCTAGGAACTTACCCAAGAAAAAAAATCAATGGATAAGGAGTGTTATGATTGTGTATTGTGTATTGTGTAATGAACATACTGAGGAGATTGCATTGTATCTTTTCTTGGATTGTAATTTTGCACAAAATTGCTGGGCCACAATCATTCCTCATAAACAGCATAGCCATTGCATTTAGATGAAGCCTCTTTTGCCTTTTCAGCACCCCCATAAAACATAGCAATGGATATTATTATTCTGGGGTGCCGGCATATCTGAACAGAGAGAAATGGGAATTTTTTCCGAAGTGAAGCTAAACATATAGGCTCCTGAAAATTCTTAGTCAAGCAAGACTTCCAGTTGCTGGAATGCAGGTTCAAAGCCAAGTTTCTAGAGACCTTAAAGCTATGGATTGACATTCACCTGTGATGTTTAGGCCATAGATTTATACTCCCTTTTTCTCCATGATACGTGGAGCTGGTATTGGGTAGCTCTTCCTTTCCTTTTTCTTTTTACTTTCTGTACATATCTACTTTAACTAGATAATTGCGTGTGTGTTGCAACATGTATAAAATTCTTAAGACGAGAGTGAAGGGAGAATGTTGGACGAAGGACAAGGTGGACGACGGAATCTTACATTCTTTGTAAGTAGGAAGATTAGATAATTGCCCGTTCGTTGCAACATGTGCTAATGTTCTATAATATGTTAGCCCATGATTATCTTACATATTAGTATGATTATCCAAATAATTGTCCATGATTTACATACCTTAAAAACTTTTAGGATTTTATTTAGTAATCACTTTATTAAGAACTTATTGTTTTGCTAACGAAAACATAATTTTATTTGGTAAGTCAATAAAAGACTTGTCATGGTTTTGGCACGGCAAATGTCCTCATGAATGGACTAAGTTGTGAAGCCATCGCAGCTAGGTGGTAGCTTGAAAGGGGTTGGTCGGAATCGACAGACACGAGTTTTACCCAGGTTCGGTCCCTCGCGGTGGAGGTAAAAGCCTACATCCTGCTTGATTGCTATTGATGATAATGATGATGATCTCGATTACAAGGGTGCTATTTCGCTACCTCTAATCTCGAGAGCTATTGACTTGTCTCCAGTAACTTGTCTCTAACTTGTCTGTCTGCCCTGACTTGTCCTTCTTGGGGAGCCTTGCCCCTCCTTATATAAGTTGAAGGGGCCGGTTCACATGTAGAGTCCTAGAAGGACTACAACTAGTCTCTTTTCTATTACAAGCCGGATACTAGTCCGGATCTTGCTTCCCTTGTTAGGTCTTGCGTCCCTTACCGGGTCTTATTTTCCTCGTCAGGGAACTTTCCTCTTCTTGGACCTTCTCTGTGATGCGGCCCTCCAAACCTCCCCGTGAGCCGGCCTTCTGCCGGGTTGCACACTGGGCCTTAGGCCTTGTCGTCTAGGTCGACCCGGTAAGCGAGGTGACCCATGAGCTGCCAAGTGATGGGCCGGGTCATACCTCCTGGCCGGGTCAAACCATGGGGAACATCCCCAACAAGACTAGAGAGAAGGGAGAATGTTGGATGAAGGACGAGGTGGACCACATAATCTTACATTCTTTTTAAGTAGGAGAGACTAGATAATTGCACGTTCGTTGCAAAATGTGTAAATATTCCATAATATGTTAGCCCATGATTACCTCCTCATTAGTGTGATTGTCTAATTAATCCTTTGTGACTTACCTACCTTAATAATTCTTATAATTTTATTTAGTAATCACTTATTAAGAACTTATTATCTTGCCACAGAAAACATAATTTTATTTGGTAAGTCAACTAAGTCAATAGAAGACAAGAGAGAAGAGAGAATGTTGGACGAAGGATGAGGTGGACCACAGAACCGTGGACGACATGACCTTTCTTTTGAAGTAGGAGAGATTAACAATTTGTTATATGGTTCCCGGTTCAGAAAAGAACCAAGCAAATGCTTTCAGCCGAAGGCATAATGCAACAATGAACTCAATGCACAGATGTTGTTAAGATTAAGCCAAAAAAAGGTGGCTGCACAACTTCGAGCTGAAAAGCAAGCAGGGAACGCATATCTAACTCCTTTTTATATCTCAGGTATATATACTTGAAGGCCTGAAAATACCAGTCTCATGAAACATTGCATAGCTAGTTAGTTACAGACCCCCGCAAAAAAAGGTTAGGTACATACAACCCACCAATTGAATTTTCAAGTATTATTAGCAGATTGCAAACCAATCTGTTGTTGGATGGTTTCTTTCGTGAATCTGTTCTTGGATGGTTATGTGGACAATTGTATTCTCTGCCCACCAGGATTCAAGTCCTGGTGTTCGCACCTATCCTGGATTTCAGGATTTTCAGCGATGCGCGTTCAGCGGGAGGAGATATTTTCCTCGACTACGAGGCGTCTACGGCGACTTCGTAAAATCTCAAGATGATATGTCGGCTCAGTCTCTCGAAGGTGTTCATAGAGGTAGGGTGTGCATGTGTGCATTCATAGGGGTGTGTGTATGCCAACATTATGAGCGTTCACGTCTGTACTGTGTTAAAAAAAGTACATGTCGCAGATTTTGTAATATCTCCATGACAATTGATGAATACAGAAGTTTTCCGGAAAGAAAACAGCGGCAACAGCGCATTATTTGCTCTTTCTTTGATTTTTCTTTTTTTTAAAAGGAAAATTTGAATTGCTTTCTTACAGCCGACCGATCTCGCGCGCGCATCAGCTGGCTCCATGTCCGTGGCAGCGAAGACTGCGTGACGGCGTTGCGGAACGGTGGCAGCGAAGACTGCGCGACGCGGCCAGAGATGTTGTTGCAATTTTTGTAGCAAGGGTCTTATTACAGAAAATTAGGCGTGGCGTGGGTTGTCTTTTCAATTTTTGCAACAAGGGTCTTGTTGCAGAAAATTAGAGAATAAGGGGTTTTGCAACAGGGGACTTGTTACAGAAAATTAGAAAAAGGAATTTTCACAACAAAGCTCTTATTGCAGTAAATTAGAGATGTGGAAGTTTCACAACAAAGCTCTTGTTGTAGGAAATTAGAGAAGATGAGGTTTCGCAACTAGAGTTGCTCCTACATGCCGACGGCGGGCTGATTTTGCGGTGGGTTGGCGGCGGCGCCGCGCGGGGCGCAGCTCAATCGGGGTCGGGTCAAAAATGTCTTGTTTTTGCAACAGAGCGTTTGTTGCGGGAAATAAAAAATGAGCATACGGGACACGGACACCGGATCAGACGGCTATCTGCTCAGGTATCCAACCGCCGTCCAGGCGACAGATAAAATTTAAACATCTGTCGGCCGACACGTAGCAGCGCCCAACTTCAAAGCGTTTCTTTCCCCTTTTGGACAAGAACACGAACGCGCTTCGATTCTCATTCGAGTCCCGCGCTTCGGGCTGGACGCGAGTCCGTATAAAAGGCGGGGGTCTGAAATCCGAAGCCAACACATACGTTCAATTCTCATTTAGAAGCTCGATCTCGTGCTCTGCTCGCGCCGCTTCCGATCGACCGATCGAGAAACCCTGGCACGGGCGACGACGGTGCTAGCTGATCGATCGATGGGCGACTCCGCCGCCGCTCAGGGCCACGTCCTTTCGCTCGCGCGGCCTTCGGATTTGGCGGGCGACACGGAGGAAGAAGCGCCGGATCTTGTGGAGGACGACGACGATGAACCGTGGCAGGGCGACATGGAATCGGAGGAGGAGGCGAGCGGGGACGAGCTCGAGGAGTTCGGCGACAGCGTCGGCGGCTACTTCATGGATAGAAACAGAGACCGCGACGTCGACGTGCCGCTCAAGGTCGACGCGGCCGATGAAAAGGCCGAGGCGAGCGGCGGGACATCGCTACCACTAATTATAAACCCACTTCTCCGCCGGCGGCACGTACTGCCCGGAGGGCGGTTCCTCGGCCCGGCACCACAGTTCGCCTCCGCCGGGATCACGGCCGGCTACCTGCGTGTCCGTGTGGCCGTTGTAGTGCCGCCGGCTGATCGCCCGGCCGCCAATAGCCAAGACAAAGGAGGCAAGGAGATCTTGGTGCTCTACCGCTACACCCACTTCTCCGCGGTGCCCGGCGGCGTGGAGGTGTGCAAGAGCACGAAGCTGCACGAGCTACGGTTCGCCGTCCCGCCCGCCGGCGACGCGGCGGGATCGCTGATGTGGGCCGGGTCCTCGCTGGCGCCGCTGATATACCCCGCCCACCACACCAAGGCGCTGCAGGCCCTGTGGTCGAGGCTGGTCTCGCAGGTGAGCGTCCCGCCGGAGGCCACGCGCGTCCATGTGATCGCCGACGTCGGCATCCTCCGGCGCGAGGACTACACGCGGAGGCGCATGGAGCGCGTGCGCGCCGCGCTGGCGGGTATGATGGCGGAGCCGTGGCCCGGGTACCACGTCGCCATGGAGCTGCGTCTGCCGGAGCCCGTGCACATGCAGTGCGCGGATGAAGCTGAAACCGTCGGCGGCGAGGACACGGAGTACTGCGAGGAGTGCGAGCGGCCGAAGAAACGGAGGAAGATCGTCACGGAGGAGGGCGCCGGGCAGGAGTGCCCCGTCTGCTTCGAGCCGCTGGAGAACGACGCCGCCGCGTGGCCCGGGTGCTCATTGCCCCACGTCTTCCATGGCGCGTGCCTTGAGGAGACGCTCAAGGAGAGCGAGAAGTGCCCCATCTGCAGGCGTAGGCTGTCGTCTCTGGATGAACAGGTCTAGGGCTGAAGCCTGGATCATTCTTCATGTTGAGTTCTGTTTGATTTGAAAGGCTGCAAAAGGATTGCATTCTTCTTCAGATTCATGGATCATGCCTGTTCTGTCTTGACAGGATTGCATTCTTTGGATTCATGAATTATATGCCTATTCTGCATTGTATCTGGGCTGGAGATACTACCTGTACGAAAATTCTTGTGTTTAATCAATGCAGAAATAATGTACGTTGGATTATGCAGCTATGCATCCACTTTTACTTTTGTGGTGATGATGCATGGAAGCCAAGATAGTTAACAAGTTTCAGACCATCTCTTATAGCCATTGCTTCTGTGGTAATTACGTCGGCAACATACATGATAAATTTGCATTGAGCAGCCAAGAAATTACCTCTATCATAACGTAAGGTAGCAGCAGTTGCGCCCACTGCTTCATCCAAAAAGAATGCAGCATCCACATTTAGATTATTTATGAAAATACTACCTCCATCTCAAAATAACGTCTTTTATTTGAGGCGGAGGTAGTATATGTTTGTACTATGTGTATTCTGTGTCTTACCATATTTTTTATAGAGTTGGTCAAACTGAAATAAGTTTACTTAGGACAACCCTAGAGCTTCAATATTTTGAAATGGAGGGAGCACTACATACACATCATACACAACCCTGGGAGTATTTGCAGCCCTGGGCATGTACAAATGAAAGAATGTGATCTGTAAATTGCTAGAAGATCTTTTTTTTTTCAAACCATACAAGAGTTGCATGTACTATGTTAAATACAGGGGGGAAGTACATACGACCGATACAACCAAACAACACGATGATACAAGGACGAATCTCCACAAGAAGTACAACCCCAATTTAACTACTCCCTCCGTTCCAAAATAGATGACCCAACTCTATACTAATTTTGTACTAAAGTTAGTAAAAAAGTTAAGTCATCTATTTTGAAACGGGGGGAGTACACTAAAAGGGACCAAACTCGCTTCGGCCAACTGCCTTGCATCAGATTTGACTTAATCTACAACTCAATGCAACTATGTGAAGGAATTGCCGAAGGTTCGGCCATTTTTTCCTCCAGATGATCCATATGATGAGAGGCAGAAGAGTGTTTAGGGTATTCTTATTAGCAGCCTAACATCATGCCATCAATCCTTGAGCGAAGAGAAGCGTGGTGAACGACCTCGCTCAAGCCAACCCACTAGAGCACCGAACTTCACGAACTACAATTGATGTTGTATAGACATATTTTGTCGAGAGAGTTCCTTTAGACTCCCAAAATTAGACCCATTTGTCCTCAATGTCTGGCATAACATGGATCTCAGGGATGATTTTCCTCAAGGTCAAAACCTGATAGAAAAAGTGCTAGAATATCTTTCTTCTAAGAGCATCTCTAACCGATCCTCTATGATTTAGAGGATGGTATGGCCAAGTATCTTTAGAGGAGGATAATTACCCTCCTTTAACGGTTGCCAGACCTAACAGATCCCCTGTATTTAGAGGAGAATAAATTGTTTTCTCAATTCTTTTTGCGGGGCCACATACATTTCAAATAATTGCACACTATATCATCATTCATTCAAATATTTCGAAATAAGCATTCACAACATATAAACCACGAACGCACATATAGTTGCACGGATCGAGCAATTCAAATTAAAACATACAAATAGTTCATCTAAAAGGCATCACATCGAACACAACATAGCATGTTTTATGTCACGGATCAAGCCCAACAAAATGCATGCAACACAAACTCAAACACCATCCTCACCTAAGAAATCATGACCACCTCCATCATCACCACCACAAAGGCCACAACCATCTCCACTGCCACCACCACCATCCACACGACCACCACCATCACTAACGTCCACACGGCTAACACCATCACCATTCCGAAGAGTGACCTCTGTGTGGGTCAAGATCTCTCCATGAGTGAGCTCACAAAACTTTTTTGCCACGCCATCCATTGTGGTTGGGTTGATGAACATAATGGCATGTTCTTCGGCCTTCCTTTCATTCCTACACACTCATTTTTTTAGAGAAAAGGCATACAACCGACTTTATAGATAAAGCCACCAAGCAGAGTAGTAGCAGAACAGAAGTAGCTAGCAACACCCATAGAAGTACCAAGTTTAAGCGACATTACACTAGCCAACAGGCCAAGATAACCGGCATGCAGGCCAACAACCTAACAAGCCTAAAGCAAACTGCAGAAAGATAACAGCAATGGAGCCTCATGAAATGTCATGTTGTTGCATCAGAGAAGAAGCCAACACACGCATCCTTGAGATCAGTTCCTCCAAAGCATCGCGGTCAGCCTCCTTAGTCAATAATTTCCACTGCTTCAAGAAAAGATCAATATTTTAAACAAGCAGTCAGCCGGATTATTAGGGAAAATATGCTTGTCGGTGTCAAAACCGGCGGATCTCGGGTAGGGGGTCCCGAACTGTGCGTCTAGGCGGATGGTAACAGGAGACAAGGGACACGATGTTTTACCCAGGTTCGGGCCCTCTTGATGGAGGTAAAACCCTACGTCCTGCTTGATTGATATTGATATTGTGGATGTTTACAAGAGTGGATCTACCACGAGACCAAGGAGGCTAAACCCTAGAAGCTAGCCTATGGTATGATTGTAATGGTTGTTGTTGGCGTGTCCTACGGACTAGAGCCATTCGGTTTATATAGACACCGGAGAGGGCTAGGGTTACTTAGAGTCGGTTACAATAGTAGGAGATCTACGTATCCGTATCGCCAAGCTTGCCTTCCACGCCAAGGAAAGTCCCATCCGGACACGGGGCGAAGTCTTCAATCTTGTATCTTCATAGTCTTGGAGTCTGGTCGATGATGATGATAGTTCGGCCGATGATGATAGTCCGGCTATCCGGACACCCCCTAATCCGGGACTCCCTCAGTAGCCCCTGAACCAGGCTTCAATGACGATAAGTCCGGCGCGTATATTGCTTGGCATTGCAAGGCGGGTTCCTCCTCCGAATGATAGAAGATTGTGAACACCAGGATAGTGTCCGGCTCTGCAAAATAAATTCCACATTCCACCATAGAGAGAATAATATATACACAAGTTCAATCTGCTGACGTTTTTTGCGGCATGACGTCACGCCACTACCAAGCCATTACTTGAATCGTTTTTTACTCTACCACCTCAGCGCATTTAGCGAAGCGGTTCCCTTGGCACGTCTTGTCGAAGCAGAGATCATGTTCCCCCTTAATCCGGGATTCTCATCAATACGGACGTGGGTAACCCAACCGCGCCCGTCGCCACGCCCCCTCTATCGAAGGCGAGTCCCAAACGGTCATGGAGACGGCTCTCAGTATTCTCCCTCTTTATAACGGGACCAAGGCTCGTTTCTTTTCTTCAATCCTCCATCGAATCCTCTCCCCGCTCCAAGTTCCAGCACCTAGAGCTCCAGATTCGAGCGCTTCAGACCTTCAACGATGTCCGGTTCCGACCTCCAGGGCCGGTGGATGCCCTCCTCCGTCACGGAGGAGGACGTGCTAAAGCTGCGGGAGGCCAAGTACCTGGCTTATGAGATTTCGCATAGGTTGCCTGCCGAAGGGCAGGCCATTCCCACCCCCAAGCCCGGCGAGTATGTCATTTTTGTATCCCACCTCCGTCAGGGTTTAAGCTTCCCGATGGATCCTTTCGTGAGAGGGCTCATGTTTTACTATGGGTTGGAATTCCACGATTTGGCTCCGGAGTCCATCCTCCATATTTCCGCATTTATTATCGTCTGCGAAGCCTTCCTCCGCGTCACCCCTCACTTCGGCCTGTGGCTGAAGACCTTCAATGTGGCGCCGAAGATGATCGGGGGGCGTCAAGCGGAGTGCGGCGGGGCGGCCATAAGTAGGAGGGCCGATGCCCTGTGGCCCGCTGGCTCCTTCCAAGAGGAGCTCGGCCCGTGGCAGCAAGAGTGGTTCCATATTACCGTTTCGAGGGGCCGCAGACAAAAGCCGCCGCCCTTATTCCGCCCGGGACCTCCACGACGGTTGATGTCGTGGATCAACCAAGGGCTCAACTGGGAGCCGTCAAAGGACGTGCCCCTACTGCAGGGCCGGATTTGAGATCTCCAAACAAGGGAGGTTGATATGGTGGTGGTAATGCAGGTTATGCTGATTAGGCGTCTCCCGCCCTGCAAACGCCGCCCTCTCCGGCTGTGGGAGTTCAATCCGGAGGGCCCACGGATTCTTCAACACTTCATGGGTATGACACCCCTGGAGATGTACAAATTATTTTTCGGATCGCAAGAGGCGCGTCCGGAATTGACCGAGGATGCTGGCCTAAGCTGCAATCGCCTGGATACTCAAGTAAGTAGTTCCAAGTCCGGACATATCGTTTGTTTGCCTTTCGATGATTCGCCTTATGACCAACTTCTTTCTAAATAGGAGTGGATAGCGGAAGCAAAATTGATATGGTGTCCGGCCCCCCTCCCCGAGACCGCGCCGGATTCCGTGCTGGTCCGGATGCTTGAGGTTGCGCCTCCAGAGGAAGGCGAAGGGGAAAGCAGGAAAGCTACTGCCTCGCCTAAGGAGGCTCTTGAAAGAGGGGGGATCGAGAATCCCTCCCTCCAAGGGGAGAAGAGGACTGCCTCCGAGGACCCGGGGGCAAAAGCCCCTAAACGGGGGAAGAAATCTTCGCCAGAGGGTCCTGCATCCGGGGAGGCCCCGGCCGCACAATCTCCCTTAAAGAATCAGCCCTCCAACGAGCCGTAAGTAGAAAGAAAGGAGTTTTATAATAAGGGACATCCCTATTTGTGCTTCTGAGGATAACTAAAGTTTTTACCTTGTAGTTCGAATCTCCGTCCTTCGCAAATGAGCTCGTCTTCGGGGGACCTTCGTCCGGAGATGATGGAGAGTGAGACGCCTCCGTCCGGGGCGCCGTCGAATAGGGCGGATGAGCCTGAAGTGTCGTCACGGAGGGAGCCCCCTGGTTTGGCAAAGCCGGATAGTTCGGCGCCAACTGGTGTACGGCTGAAGGATCTGCTTGAGAAGGCGTCTATCTCAGAAGATCACCACGCATTGATGAGCATGGTGATTGAAAGGATTTCGTCCGCCGAAGGCGGGTTGCATAATGCCGTCAGGAGTTTGCTGGCGGGGTTTGAGGTACGTAAAAATGACACACCTTTTAACAGTTTTGCATATAGAATGCGCCCTGTATAGATAGTAGCCCCTGAGACTCGGTAGGTTGTCGAAATCGACAGTGTGCCGAGGATCAAAATCGCAGGTTTAAATTTCCGTCGTGCCGATGCAGGTGGCGGGTCGTCTGGGGGCCAGCCGGACTGATGGAGTTGCTGAACTAAAGCGGCAACTCGCTGTTGCGGATGCGGACATCACGCTGGTCAACAGGCGACTTGATGAGTCGCAAGGTAAGTGTTTCTGTGCCGTCACTTGGTAAGGGAGCCGAAGCCAGCTCCTTACAACATGTGTGTGAAATGCAGATAGTGCCGCTGCTGTGGAGAGCCTTCGGACCGAACTTGCTCAAGCCAAGGAGCAGGCCAGAAGGAGTAATGTGGCGGCCTCGAGGGCGGCCGAGGAGTTAGCGGCCGAAAGGGTCGCACACTGCCGGAGCAGGGAAGAGATGGCCGAAATGGCCGTGAAGTTAAAAGATGCTACCGACCGCAATGAGGCTCTTGGGAAGGAGCGCCTAGCGGGGCAAGAAGACCTGGGGAAGGCCACCGCCGAAGCCAAGGATGCCCGCTCTGCAATGCGGGCTATAAAGGAAGAGCTGCGCCAGGCCGGAGATATTGTAGCTGGCAAGCCTTTTCTGCTGCGCCGAAGGTTTACGGACCCAAAGTATGCTCAGCTGGGCCAACTGTGGGGTCCAGAGGACCCTTATATGGACTTAGCAGCGAGTGCGGCGGATGCCGTTGTGCATTTTCGAAGCCAGAAGGATCACAAGACGGAAGAGCTGTTTTGGTCTCAATTCCATAGTCCGGAGTGTTCACTTCCGCTAACCGACCGTTTGGCCGAGTGGGCTGAGCTAAATAGGTTGTCCGGACTTGCTATGACGGATATAGTGACCCATGTCTAGCCGGATAGGCCCGAGCCGAAGAGTTACTTTGGCTTATTGCAGCAATTTCTTGGGGCGGTGCCGCATATCAAGGCGATGAAGCGGTCGGCCTGCATAGAGGGTGCGCGGATGGCACTCGCCCGTGTGAAGACACATTGGACAGGGATGGATGCCACCGCTGCTGCGACCCCGGGTTCGGACGATAACCGGTTACCCGCCGAGCACTATTTTGGCGAAGTGCTGCGTGGTGCTCGTGTAATAGAGTCGCAGTGCTAAAAAAATGTTACGTTCGAATGAACATTTTTATGATGTAAAACAATATTCATGATGTAAGCGCCTTTTATACTTGTGCGTTCAAGTAGTGGAATATCTCCTATGCGGCCGTTCATGTATACGTGTGTATAACCTGAAAGATGGCAGTCGTCGGCTTTAGCCCCCACGCACAAGGTGCGGGGGTGTTCGCAAAAAAAAGCACGTTTTCACACTTAATCCGATGTCTTGGTCCTGTAAAGGAGGTGGTAGCGTAGCAAACGAGGCAGCCGGACTATAATGCTTTATCACTTTCACTTAGCCATGGAGTTCGAGGGTGGGGCTACGACATAGACCCTGGGGGCACCGCGCTCTCCGAATTTGGGGCGCGTATGTGCCTGACCGGGAAACAGCCCTTTTTCAAAGTGGAGGAATTATAAACATTCCCATGGTCGATCGAGTGGTTGACCAGTCTCTCGCTGTATCATGATAGTCAGTTTTCGGCTTTCTCTACTGAGGTGCTCGCCCAGCCGAACTGGGGCACAATCGCAGTAGTTCTCCTGGTGCCGCGTTAGCCAGTGATACGGAACGTAAGGCAGCAAAACACAGGAGCCGGGCAAACCCAACATTTGACCAAAGACATGATTCGGAGCTGATGCATATAAGGCCTAACTCGAGACGCCGAACACTCCCGAAGGTGTTCGGTCTTTACAATAGCGGGCAAAACAATGCCCTAAGCCCCTTGTGTCCAGGTACGGGCAAGTTCTTCTGGCGCGGCCGATGCCAAAACGCCAGTCTCCACTCTGGTTATAATGAGAAACCAGGGGATTATAGCAACAAGAGACAGTAAGAAAGGTTTACGTAGGGTCTTAGTATGAAAAGAGTCCTTGCAACGGGTCCCTACTGCACGTCTGCGCCTGTGTCTCCGTTGTGCCGTATCCTGGACGGGTGTGCACGCTGTTCATCTGTAAAAAGAGAGGAACTTAGTTTGAAAAGAAATCGTGCGAGAAAGTGCATAAAAAATTGAAATATAGATTAATAAAGTTGAGCCTATGCTAGCTCATTATGGCTTATATGTACAAACCCTTGTGAAGGGGTGTGCGGCTAGGTAGCCCCTAGCTTATTTGTTCCGGACTCGTCCAGCCGTGTCCGGGGTCTCAGGCGACCTTTTAATGAAATGATGCCACATGGACCGGGCATTTTAAGTGTAAGAGACGCGTAATGTGGTATTGCATTGAAGCGGACGAAAGCTTCCCGTCCCAGTGATGCTTGATAGCTACTTTAAAATGGGGCGACATGAAAGGTTAGCTTTTCTCGTCGGAAGTTGTCAGGTGACCCGAACACAACTTCTAGTAATAATGAACCTGTGCGCCTGGCGTAAGGGCCTGGCGCCACTCCTTTGAAGGAAGTGCGGCTATGCCAAATTGTAGTAGGGTCTATCCCAACTTGCGGATTGTGTCCGGATATAGCAGGTTTGAGTCACTGGCGCCGTCCATCAAAACCTGCGTGAATTGCAGTCCGTCTATTATGGGATCCAATATCAGGGCAGTCTATCCTGCGTTCCGGATACTTCTGGACTAATCCAGATGGTCGAAAGTGATTGGTTTTGACATCCAATCTCGGTGTTCCGCTAGGGTGGACCGTGCGACACTTGTCTTAGCGAGTGCCGTGTTGGTTTTCCGTACTATCACATGAAGCGAGTTGACTGTTTTGACTTCTTGTGGGAAAGTCTTTTGACTTCCGGTGCTCTGCTGGTGGGGTTCATCATCGTCCTCGCTTGGCGCATCGAGCCCCTTGTGTCCGGCGTTGATTCTGCCGGACTGTTTAAAAACCCAACAATTTCGGTTGGTATGGTTTGCAGGCCTTCCGGAGGTACTGTGGATTTGACATATCCGATCTATGATTTTGTTTAAATTTGATAGCTCGTCGCTGTTGTCCTTAAGAGGCAGTGTTTTATTGTTTGGCTGCGAGCTTTTGAATCTGGCATTGACCGACGTGCCCTTTGGGCTTTTTTCTTCATTCTGGCGCTGATCTTTCCTGCGCCGTGATTTTCCGTTTCCATCTCTGATCTCGGATGTACTCGGGTCGCTGGTGCTGCATCTTGCTAGCCAGCTGTCTTCTCCTGCGCAAAAGCGCGTCATGAGGCTTGTTAGCGCGGCCATTGTTCTTGGCTTCTCTTGGCCGAGGTGTCTGGCGATCCATTCGTCTCGGACATTGTGTTTAAAAGCTACTAAGGCTTCCGCGTCCGGACAGTCGACTATCTGGTTCTTTTTGGTAAGGAACCTGTTCCAGAATTTGCGCGCTGACTCTCCGGGCTGTTGGGTTATATGACTCAGATCGTCTGCATCCGGAGGTCGGACATAAGTCCCTTGAAAATTTGCTCTAAACGCGTCCTCAAGATCTTCCCAACTTCCAACAGTGTTTTCTGGGAGGCTTTTGAGCCAATGCCGAGCTGGCCCTTTGAGCTTGAGGGGTAGGTATTTTATGGCGTGGAGATCATCTCCTCTAGCCATGTGTATGTGTAGTATGTAATCTTCTATCCAGACTCCGGGGTCTGTTGTGCCGTCGTATGCCTCTATGTTTATGGGTTTGAACCCTGCTGGAAATTCATGATCCAGCACCTCATCGGTAAAACATAGCGGGTGTGTGGCGCCCCTGTATTTGGGTGTGCCACTGTCTTCGAACACTTGTCGTGTTGTGTTACTTCCTGGGGCCCTCTTTTTTGGCCCGTAGATGGACCTAGTTGGGCTGTCCGTTTTCCCAAGATCATAAGTCGGCTTGTGTGCGGCGCCGCTTGTCGCTTTTGGCCTGTCATCTGGCCGTCTATCCGGCCAGGCGGCCTCTTTATTTTTTGACTGTGAGGGTTCTATGGCTTCCTCGTCAAATTCTGGCAGTAACTTGCGCTTCGGGTAGCTCTTTGTTTGATGGCCATTGCCATATTTGTCTGCGGTCTTGAGTACTTTGCTCCACTTCATTCTAAGTATGTCTTCCGCTTTTTTGAGCTTCCGTTTTTCCTTCTTCAAACTTCTTGCAGTGGCGACAGTCTTTTGTGAAGGGCCTTATGCTCCGGTGTTGTGTCCGGACTGTTGATTGCTCCGTGAAGTGGTTGATTATCCGGTTCGTCTTGTTCGGACGGTCGCTTGGTTGTATGTTCGTCGTCCGCTGGTTTTCCCTGCTCTATCGCTGGGTCGTTAGGAATGCTGCTTTGATCGAGGCGGGGCTTAGGGCGGCGTCTATGTCGCCATTTTGGTTGTTTATCGGCGGGATTATCCTTTGCCGCGTCCCGTTGTTCCTCGTTATCGCTTCCCTTTGGGGTGTCCACCATATGTATGTCATGTGACGAGGTGGCCTTCCAGTGCCCTGTAGGCGCTGGTTCTTGATTGTCTCCGGCATCGTCGTCCATACCGTTGATGTCTTCGGAGTCGTAGTTTAGCACGTCGGTTAGATCGTCGACGGTGGCTACGAAGTGGGTGGTGGGTGGGTTCTGAATTTCTTCATTGTCCGCGTCCCGACCATCCTGGCCGTAGTTCGGCCAGGGCTCTCCGGATAGTGAGAGATGCTTCAGTGAATTTAAGATATCGCCGAAGGGCGAGTGCTGAAAGGTGTCCGCAGCGGTGAATTCCATGATCGGTGCCCAATCGGATTCGACTGGCAGGGCGCAGGAGGTTCGGAGTCCGGCAGGGGGTCCGGCACCTCGGAGTCATGGGCTTTATGCGGGGCAAGGTAAGTGTTCGGCTCCATCGCCGTGGAAGTTGCAGCTCCCGAGGCGGTGTCCAGCCATCCATCCTCGATCCGTGCGATCGGCTCCGGACTATGGGTCGGAGCGGATTCATGTGCGGCCTCCAAGGTGCTGTCCGGCGGCAGAGTTAGGTCGTGCCCCTCGTGACAGCGCGGCACGCTCGGCTGTGGCTCAGATCCATCGAATATCAAATCCCCGCGGATATCGGCCGTGAAGTTTAGGCTTCCAAACTTGACCTGAGGCCAGGGGCGTAGCTTTTGATCTGCTCCAGATGGCCAAGTGAGTTGGCCCGCAGTGTGAAGCCGCCGAATACGAAGATCTGTCCGGGGAGAAAAGTCTCACCCAGGACTGCGTCGTTGTCGATTGAAGAGGCCATCAAGCCTATTGGTGACGACACAGAGGAACTCTCAATGAAAGCACCAATATCAGTGTCAAAACCGGCGGATCTCGGGTAGGGGGTCCCGAACTGTGCGTCTAGGCGGATGGTAACAGGAGACAAGGGACACGATGTTTTACCCAGGTTCAGGCCCTCTTGATGGAGGTAAAACCCTACGTCCTGCTTGATTGATATTGATATTGTGGATGTTTACAAGAGTGGATCTACCACGACATCAAGGAGGCTAAACCCTAGAAGCTAGCCTATGGTATGATTGTAATGGTTGTTGTTGTCGTGTCCTACAGACTAGAGCCATCCGGTTTATATAGACACCGAGAGGGCTAGGGTTACATAGAGTCGGTTACAATAGTAGGAGATCTACGTATCCGTATTGCCAAGCTTGCCTTCCACGCCAAGGAAAGTCCCATCCGGACACGGGGCGAAGTCTTCAATCTTGTATCTTCATAGTCTTGGAGTCCGGTCGATGATGATGATAGTCCGGCCGATGATGATAGTCCGGCTATCCGGACACCCCCTAATCCGGGACTCCCTCAATGCTCAATAGTGAATTTGTTTATAGTGGTCCACAATGCCCAACAAAGCATCGGGAACCCAATCCAATAAATCCATTTCCTTTGCCCCAATAGGCCAGAGGCCAGAGGCCGAAGCTCAGCAGAAGAGGATGGGGCCCAAGACACCCCCATCCACTCATGAATACAGGACCACACCAGCTTAGCCAGGACACAGCGAAACAAGATATGACCAGAGTTCTCCAGGTCATTACACAGGGTGCAACGATCGGACCCGGGACTATTCCACTTGCGGATCTTGTCAGCTGCCGGCAATCATTCTCTGATGGCTTGCCACATAAAGATTTTGACCTTAGGTGGCACCCTAGCAAGCTAAACAGCTTTGAACTTATTCGTGGGACCTCCAAAAATGAGACTGGCATATAGCGACTTGATAGAGAATCAACCCGAAGAGGTGTGAGGCCAAACCATAGAATCCTCCTCCTCCGAGAGAATAGGCAAACGAGTAGCAAGAAGCTTCCATTCTCCCAACTCTTTAGAGCAAGGGTTCTCCTGAAACCCAAAACCCAACCCACGCAAGAGAGCTCAAAGATTGAGATCTCTGGAGATGATCGGCACGAAGAAAGAGTAGGGAAGACCACAACTAAGGTCGAATCGCCACACCACCAGCCTAGCCAGAACCGAACTGAAGACCCATTCCCTACGCTTTCATGGATGTGTTTTGTCTTTTCGGCTACCTTTTCTTGTGTGTCGCCAGTTAGTTTGCGAAAAAAACTTGGTATTTAGTATTTCTCTCGGCGCGAATGTGGTGCATGTTTAATTATTATCTTTCTCATTGTCCCAAGTTAATGTCTTAGTATCTCCTCATTCACCTTGCTTCTTCCTTGCATAGTATGGCAGTTGTGAGCCATTTTTTTAGAGAACTTGTTTCAGTTTTGTAGCATGGGGCTCTAGCAATTTTGTCTCTAGATTTAGTTCATGACTTTAGAAACCTTAAATGGACATATACAAGTAGTCAGTGCGTCCTCCGTCCACTGCTTCGTGCCCCATGGCTCTCTGAAAGGGCTAGTTATCGACTAGAGGGGGGTGAATAGGCGATTTTTATGAGATTCTTCAAAACATGGGAGTTTCAAAGACAAATAGTAGAAACAACACTATTCAAATGCAGCGGAAGGTAGACTACACTAGACAAGCCATAGTCAAGTATTCAATGAAGTGAAAGCACGAAGACTATTAGCATCTAGGTAGTAAGGATCAGGATGGAAGATAGCATGAAGCCAATCAAATCAGGTAGTCACCCAATGAAGTCAAACAGATAATGCAAGCATGCAATGACTTCACTAAGACAAACTGTAAGTAAAGAGAAGTAAGAGATAGAACCAGTGACTTCAGAAGGACAGAGATTTGTTCGACCAGTTCCAGTTGTTGTGACAACTGTACGTCTAGTTAGGGAGGCTGAGATTCAACTCAGAAGATCGCGTCTTCACCTTATTCCCCTTGAGCTAAGGACACCTAGTCCCCGCCCAATCACTCTGGTAAGTCTTCAAGGTAGACTTCCAAACCTTCACAGACTTTGTTCACCGGCAATCCACAATGACTCTTGGATGCTCAGAACGCGACGCCTAACCAGCTGGAGGATTCACAGTCCTCAAGTGTAACAAGTCTTTAGATCACGCGGACAGAAAGACTTCAGTGATGCCAAACACTCTTTGGGCTCTGGGTGGTTTGTGCTTTGTCCTCGCAAGGATTCTCTCTCTCAAAGGCTTCGGAGGTGGGTTGCTCTCAAACGACAAAAGACGTATCTAACTCTGAGCAGCCACCAATTTATGGTGTAGGGGGTGGGCTATTTATAGCCACTGGGCAACCCGACCTGATTTGTCCGAAATGACCCTGGGTCACTAAGGAACTGACACGTGTCGCAACGGTCAGATTTTAAACACACGCGGCAGCTTGACTTGGGCTACAAGTAAGGCTGACTTATCCGACTCTGGATAAGATTTGCTCTCATTGTCTTCGCTCGGAGACATAGGATTTGGTTGAGCATCACTTCAGTCACTCTGACTTTGTTCACTTGGACCCCACTTAACAGTGCGGTGGTTCCTATGACTCAACCAAGAAGAAAAGGAAACAACGAAACAACTAAGTCTTCGCGCTCCATAGTCTTCACTCAATGTCTTCTCATGTCATAGTCTTCAATGTGAATATCTTCACAGACCACCATTGTTTTCAATGTCTTCACACATTTTTACGGGTCATCTCCGGTAGGTAAACCGAATCAATGAGGGACTACTACCTGTGTTATCCTGTAATTCTCACAAACACATTAGTCCCTCAACCATGTTTGTCGTCAATACTCCAAAACCAACTAGGGGTGGCACTAGATGCACTTACAATCTCCCCCTTTTTGGTGATTGATGACAAACTGGTTGAAGTTTTCAACGGGGATAAAAGTATGTGAAATTGTAAGGATTAAGATATTGTCTTCATAGATGGCAGAAAGGCTCCCCCTGAAGATGTGCATATATATGTTTTGCGTTGGAATGCAAATGCACATGGCAGGTTGTATTTGTGGAGGTCCTCTTCACCGTATGAAGACAATACATCATGCATAAACAGATATACAGGAATAATGATATGCATAATGAAAAATGGACGTCTGCAGAATGAGTTCATGCGGGATTTATCATAGTATATGCGGAATTTATCATCGCATCACACGGAATAGCAGAAAAAGTAGCAGACGACCATCAAGTTTAAGTGTTACAACTCAAAGAACCAAATGTAGCAAATCGAGAGTTGTAAGCACTAGGAAAAAAGTATATCAACCACCCATCAGGACCCGCTTGAAGACTATCAACCCATGCTTCTCCCCCTTTTGTCAGTGAGGACCAAAAAAATTTGAAGACATAGGTTCTAGTCGTTCCCTTGAGGAGTAGGTGAAGCAGCTGGGTCGACGTGTAGGTTTGGTGGTGTAGAAGAACTCAGTGCAGTGTTGATATGCGCTGATGTCGGCGGTGGTGAAGTAGCATCATCGGCTTCATCAATAACTCTGGCATGTACTGCGGCTGCGGACGAAGAGTACTCTGAATCTTCAAGAGACGGGGTTCGACGTAAAACAGCATTCCTTGGAGGAGTGGAATCAAACTTGAATCTTTCGGTGAAGCCATCGTCTTGAAGATCAGCTTCAGCATTGAGTAGTGTCAAACCCTTCCAAGTCCTTCGATAGGTTTCATGAGTGACAAAGGCGTTCTTGGTGGCAAGATTGCGAATGCGATTGACATCCACCAAGAGGCTTTGCATCTGTCGTTTCAGCCAGAAGTGATGCTTGTCTTGTTTCTGATGCAGGGCCACAAGAAGCTCTCGGTCATTGAGTACACGGAATCGCTTGCGAGGCCTTGGCGCAATGGTGCTTTCTGTGGCTTCAGTACGTGCACGGCGAGTGTTGCCGGCCAATGGATAGACACGCAAAGCAGCCTGAACACCTTCAACATCCTGAGAGAAACTCTGACAATCTGCATTGTGAAGATATAGCACTTCCTTGGCAGGCTCTGGGTAAATGGCTTCGACTGACATATCAAGCTCTGGCAGGAAGATAATATGGTTGCGAGCAGAGGGCTGATAGTCAACAGTAGAGTGCAGCTTGATCAGTCGCATAACCCAAGGAGCATAAAATTTCAGACCAACAATGTCAGACCCAGATGCAGCAAACTGGTGAATGAAGAAATCTTGAGCATTGAAGCTTTTTCCATTGAGTATGTAGAAGACCAATGTCTTCATTGCACCTTCAAGCTTTGCTGAGGAGGAATGCCCCTTGATCGGCCATAGAGTTCGCCGAATGATATGATAGATAGTGCGGGGCAGATACTCAAGGTCTTCAACAAGGAATTCCTTGGGATACTCAGCATCTGAGGGCAGTGGCTTCATCATACTAAGCATCTGGCTCATGTTGGGCTCAGGCTTCTGAAAGATGCTCTCCAATGCATCGCAGTGAAGCTGACAACCTGGTTCATACAGTTTGCCTGGAGTGGAGAGGCCGGTAAGCTCAATGAGATCAAAGGCTTTGGCTTCATGATGAATGTTGCCCGTCATCCACTCAAGGACCCATGTCGTTGTATCCCTGTTGTAGCCGCGAATGTGGAGGGTTGCATAGAATTACAGTAGAAGCTCTTCATTCCAATGTTCCTTGTTAGTGAGAAACTCCAGAAGACCAGCATCACGAAAGCAGTCTAGGGCTTCTTCAAGGCAGGGCAGACCAACAATGGCTTCAGTGTCCAGACGCATATAAGGAAATATGCGCTCCTGATTGTATAGAATGCAGGAGTAGTAGCCGCGATGTTGGTAGCTCCAGAACCGATCTGATGAGATTCTTGGCTTGGAATATGGGTTCTTGCCAGAATCGAAGAAGGTGTTGTGTATAATGAAGCCGTTGACATTGAATGAGCCTGGTGCTGATGCAGAACCTGGGAATCTTGGCAGTCTTGGTTTTGGCTTCTGAACCTAAGGCCTATGCTCCACATGGTAGTCAAATTGTGATCCAGGAGCAGGCGGAGGAACCAGAATTGGCCATCTTACAGGAACAAGCTCGCCTTGGTAGAATGAATGCTCAATTATGTGTGGCCTTGGAGGCGGAACAGGAGCAGTAGCATTTGCATTGGCTTCAGGCTGCACATTGGATGCAGGTGCAGCATTGGCTTCATTCACTTTATTGACTTGAGGCGCCACATTGTCTTCAGTCATGACAATGTCATTGGCTTCAGTGACGATGTTGCTGACCGCCTCATTATTCTGAACCTCCACTTGAGTAGCTGGAGGGTCGGGCACATATACGTTCTCCTCGAGAACAATTTCTTGGGTGGTAGGGGGAGTTGCGACATGTTCTTCATCTTGTCTTTCATCGGTTGCTGCAGCCGGAATCTCTTCTGAAGCATTAGCTTCAGACACAGGAACCATCACAGAAGGATTGTCTTCAGGAAACACTTGGCGTGCCACTGAGCTGGATTGGTGTGAATCCTCTTCTGTGATGGTTGTCACGGAGACCAATGGCCTCTGGCCTTTGCGAAGCCGTTGAAACACAGGTGACACTTTCGGGGATGGTGTGGTCTCCATGTAATTGTCGTCATTGACAATTGGCCTGGGACCTTGCGTTGGTGAAGGACGGGGTGTACTTGGTGAGTCTTGAACTGGGGTTTCTGGTTGGGGGCGATTAGCCCACGAGGCATCTTGTGAGATTGGCGTTAAAGGACAACCAAGCTTGTTGTTCGTGAGAACAGTCGATGATGCTGTTGGGTGCTCAATCTGAGGAAGGACTTCATCATCTCCTACATTGTCTTGGGGACCAATGTCTTCAGTTGCGATGGGGTCAATGACTGGAACCTCTTGAGTTGCAGGAGCCTCTGTGGAAGCAGGCTCATGAACAATCAACTGACACTCTTGATTTGCAGATGGAGGGGGAGCAAAAGCAATGGGTTCAATAACGAGGGGCTCTTTAGGAGGAGCCCGATCTCTCTTCTTGGTCTTTCTCTTCTTTGGGGGTGGTGCATCATCAGTAGTGTTCTTGGTTTTGCGCTTTCTGACTTCGGCTTCAGCTGCCTTGGTTTTTTGCTTATCTGAAGCCACTGTGGAGACCTTAGGCTTCGAGCCTGTCATGCTGGCAGGGAAGACAATGTGAGGTTCTTCTTGCTGTGGAGCTTCAATGGGGGCCACAGTAGACTTCTTCTTTTGCTTGGCAGTCATCTTGGGGTCTATGCCAGGACGCCCAAGTGCCTTGCGCTTTTCAGCTTTGTTGTAAGCCTGAACACACTTGGCAGCAAGAGTTTTCATGCGCTCTCTTGAGCCTTTGGCTTCTCATGTTTCTTGTGAAACGCGTCCTTGAGGTCATTCAGCATGAGTTTGAATTTCTGAACATTAGCCACACTCAGCTTGGCGTCATGCTTCTTGAACTGTTCCTTCTCAAAATCAATCTTGTGCTTCAGTTCAACAATTCGTTGGGCCAGAGCCAGCTCAGGAGCAATTGTGCCTTGGAAGGCGACGCTGATGCCAATGGGAAGTTGAAGATCATCAAAGCTGAGATCTTGATTGTTGAACCATTCATCAATGAAATTATGCAAGATATTCACATCGTAGAGGGGCAGATCATTGAAGATCTCCGCCTCTTGCTTGCTCTTGATTAGCTGCTCAAGGGCATCATTGCCAAATTCTTCATCTGAAGACAAATCAATGGCTTCAGATTCGTTCTCAGAATGACAGTAGGTGTAAGTGTTTGACTCTGTCGCTGAATGGGTTTCTTCTTTGGCTTCTCTTGCCTCTTGGAGATGCGAGAGAGATCTTCAGAGGTGTTACTGGGAGCAGGAGGGGCAGTTGCCAATGGCTTCACTCGCTAAGCTTTTGGAGCAGCAGATGACTTTGAAGCTTTAGCTTTCTTTTGCTTCTGCGGCTTTGGAGTAGGAGCTGGAGCTTCATCTGTGTCAGCATCATCTTCAGAATGATCCACCTTGGCACCTTGGACAGTTATGTGGGTGATGAGGCCATCAAGGTTGTAGAAGGGGCCGATCCTGTTCTGATTGGCTTCGCGGGTGCCATCATCCCGAGGTGAGGAAGGACCAGGGTTGAAGTCGAGCCCTAGAGCCTTCTTGTTCTTCGTAGCTGAGTCTTTGGCGAACTGGTAGTTGCGCTTGAACAGATGGTCTTCACGGCACCACAGCAGAGAAGAAGGATCAACATTCTCTGGCTGCGGTCCGCGAATCATGCACGGATAGAATTCTCGTTGGAGGGCTTCAGGAAGAGACTGGGGTTGAAGATTTTTGTACATAATATCTCCCCAGGGTGCCTTGATGGCATTTTTCTCTGCATATTCTTCAGTGACGAAGCGGTATTTGAACCATTCTTCAGCGCAATATCTTCGAATCCACTAGATTCGATTCTTGCGGCCGGTATAGGTTTCCTCAGGATCAGTTTTGTACAGCTCGTGCAAATCAGGAGGCAAATCCTTTGAAGTGTTACCACGGCGCTGTCTGCCTCCCTTTAGTGCTGACTTTTTAGTTGCCATGAAGTTTAAGCTGAAGGGCTTCAGAACGTGCAATGGCTTCAAACGGCTGGTCAGACAAGAACTGGCTTCTGGTGAGTTAATGTGACTCTGCAAGAATTCTGCAAATGAATGCAGACTATGAGAACCAAGGGATTCTCCCACGGACATGTACCTGTGACAGCATTTGAGGTGCGAGGGGAGGGGAAGAGGTCATATGCATTCTCAGAAGATTTTGAAGATAAATCAGTTTGAAGACATTGACCTCACAGTGCGAAGACATTCACTTATTTGGTGAGAGTTGGTTCTAGAGTTGTACAAATCCAAGAATAAGTACAAGTGAGGAATCTAACTTGTAAAGAAGCATAAGTGAATAGACTAGGCAGAATATGAGATGTAGGATGAGATAGATTCAAGTTTGAAGATCTAGAAACCACTTTTGGTAAAAATGGATGAATCTATCAGATCAAAAAGACGGTAAAAAGTAAACTTTAATTACCACACGAAGAACTGCTAGACGGAGCGAAGATGGAGCCCGAGCAGTTCAATCTCCCGTGCCCTAACTCGGCGACGGAAGACACCTACGGCGACGACGAAGAAGACGAGGTCCGCAACTGGCATGAGGACGGCATCGAGGAAGTCGCGGCAACTAAGCGCTTCGTCGGCGGCGTCGTCGAGAGCTAGCGGAGGCGCTAGGGTTTGCGTGAGGTGGCGAGGAGGAAGAAGAATTTTTGACCGAGACGAGACGGGTATTTATAAGGACAGAAACGGCACAGCGCAATTACGCAGGTGCCCCTGGCGGTCCACATCTGACGGACACGTGGCAAGCATGCAACACCTTGGGAGTTGTTCCATGTTCCCACGCATGCCTGGATTGTCGGGGTGGTCGTTCCGAATTCTCCGGGTTTCAGGCAAATAGGATAAGGCATTAAAGACAGATGTAAATGTTTGTCAGATTGACTTCAGCTGACAAGGTCTTAGTGAAGACAATAGACAGTTTTCAATAGAATGCATATGATTTGGACAGATAGAGTTGAGGTAGAAGCATAGATAGGTTAGGATCCAATCACATTCACTTAGTTCAAAAGATTCAACACGAAGCCATAGCTATAAGTGAATGTTGTAGAGGACAGAACACAGATAGATATGTATAGTACTAGTCCAATTCAACCAAATGAAGATAAACTCGAATACAAGTCAGGGATGAAGACAAATCAATTATGAAGACTTTGCAAACATGGCGCCAAGAGAAACACTTCAAACAAAAAGTTTGGTGGTGGTGTTACCCATCGTATAGGAAGTATTAGACCCAGACACGGCGCACAATTATCGTGGCGCTCTGAAGTCAAATTCCGCATTAATGTATTCACACTTAGAGTTTATGTCTTCATCGATTGAAGATATACGTTACTTTGTGTGTTGCACATCTAAGTCATCAAAATGCACAAGTGTTAGGATGTGTGTCCAATTCATAGGACATTTGAGGATTCCAAGATATTTAGCTCACACCGCAACTTGCAAAACCTTTTCTCATCCAAGGGCTTTGTGAAGATATCAGCCAATTGCTCTTCAGTGTTGACGTGAATGATATCAATATCTTCCTTCATAACATGATCTCTGAGAAAGTGATGATGAATCTCAATGTGCTTTGTCTTCGAGTGCTGAACTGGATTGTTGGCAATCTTGATGGCACTCTCATTGTCACAGTAGAGAGGCACATTCTTCAGATGTATACCATAGTCCTTGAGAGTTTGCTTCATCCAGAGAAGATGAGCACAGTAAGATCCAGCAGCAATGTATTCGGATTCAGCAGTAGAGAGAGATACACAGTTCTGCTTCTTTGAAGACCAACAGACAAGTGATCTTCCCAAAAAGTGACATGTGCCTAATGTGGACTTGCGATCAACCTTGTCACCAGCATAATCAGCATCTGAGAATCCAACTAGATCAAACTCTGAGCCCTTTGGATACCATAATCCTAGTGTTGGGGTGTAAGCCAAATATCGAACAATTCGCTTCACAGCTAAGTGATGCGATTCCTTTGGTGCCGCTTGGAAATGGGCACACATGCAAACACTAAGCATTATATTTGGCCTAGATGCACATAAGTAAAGCAAAGAACCAATGATGGAGCGATATACCTTTTGATCGAACTCTTTACCATTGTCGTCGGGACCCAGATGACTTTTGGTTGGCATTGGTGTCGTGTATCCTTTGCAATCTTGCATTCCAAACTTCTTCAGGCAATCTTTGAGATATTTTTCATACCGTTGCGTTGCTAACGGATTTGAAGACCCAGAAAGAACTTCAGCTCGCCCATCATGGACATTTGATATTGCTCTTGCATCATGTGACCAAATTCATCGCTGTATTTCTTATTGGTGCAGCCGAAGATAATGTCATCCACATAGATTTAACATACAAACAGTTCACCATCATATGTCTTCGTGAAGAGGGTAGGATCTAATGAACCAAGTTTGAAGCCTTTGCTCTTCAGGAAGTCTTTGAGCATGTCATACCAAGCACGAGGGGCTTGTTTGAGGCCATACAGTGCCTTGTTGAGCTTGTATACCATGTCAGGATGTTTTGGATCTTCAAAACCAGGAGGTTGTGCGACATATACTTCTTCTTCTATCTTTCGATTGAGAAACACACTCTTCACATCCATTTGATACAAAAGGATATTGTGATGATTTGCATAGGCTAGCAGTATCCGAATGGCTTCGAGTCTTGCCACCGGAGCAAATGTTTCATCGAAGTCAATTCCTTCCACTTGAGTGTAACCTTGTGCAACAAGACAAGCTTTGTTTCTGACAACTTGACCATGCTCATCTTGCTTGTTGCAATATATCCATTTGGTACCAATGATATTGTGCTTCCGAGGATCAGGACGCTTGACCAGTTCCCACACATTATTTAACTCAAATTGTTGAAGCTGTTCTTGCATTGCTTGAATCCATTCAGGTTCCATAAAGGCTTCGGTGACCTTCTTGGGTTCTGAGATTGAGACGAATGCAAAATGTCCATAGAAATTGGTGAGTTGTGTTGCTCTTTGTCTGGCTTTTGAACGAGTGAGTGGACCAGGTGCATTGAGGCTATCGATCATCTTCTCAATCTGTACTTCATTTGCAACACGAGGATGAGCAGGATGAAGATTTTGCTCTTGCTGATCATTGTCATCATTTGGGGAATTGTCTTCAGGCTGAGAATTGTCTTCAGGATGATCAGGTGCAGAAATGACAAGTTCCTCTTCAGAAAGATTCTCAGTGGGTATGATATCTCCAATTCCCATCTGCTTGATAGACTCCCTAGGGGATAATTCATCTAGCACATTTGGCAGGTGCTCTCTTTGCGAGCCGTTAGTCTCATCGAACCGCACATCCACAGTTTCAACCACTTTATAGTGAAAGAGGTTGAAGACTCTGTAGGAGTGTGAATCCTTTCCATAACCAAGCATAAGACCTTCATGTGCTTCCGGTGCAAATTTGGACGTGTGATGTGGATCCTTGATCCAGCACCTAGCACCAAATACTCTGAAGTAGCTTACATTGGGTTTCTTACCAGTTAGGAGCTCATAGGATGTTTTCTTCAGAAGCTTGTCAAGATAAACGCGGTTGATGATGTGGCAAGCAGTATCAATGGCTTCAGGCTAGAACTTCCGTGGAGTCTTGTACTCATCAAGCATCATTCGGGCCATCTCAATAAGAGTTCTATTCTTGCGCTCGGCGATGCCATTCTGCTGAGGTGTATAAGGAGCAGAGAACTCATGAGTGATACCAAGTGTATCTAGATAGAGATCAAGGCCAGTGTTCTTGAACTCAGTGCTGTTGTCGCTTCTGATGTGCTTGATCTTGATGCCATAGTTCGTCATGGCACGATTGGCGAAGCGTCTGAAGACATCCTACACTTCAGTCTTGTAGTGAATTATATGCACCCAAGTGTATCGAGAGTAATCATCAACAATGACGAAGCCATAGAGGCAAGCAGTAGCATTGAGAGTGGAGTAGTGAGTAGGGCCAAATAAGTCCATGTGCAACAGTTCGAAGGGTTTGGATGTGGTCATGATTATCTTCGAGGGATGCTTAGCTCTTGTCATCTTTCCAGCTTCGCAGGTGCCACATAGATGGTCCTTCTTGAACTTGACGCCTTTGATGCCCACAACATGCTTCTTCTTCGTGAGAGTGTGCAAGTTCTTCATGCCAGCATGCCCTAGCCTTCGATGCCAGAGCCAGCATTCTGAAGCCTTTGCAAGAAGACATACGGCCATATGTGGTCCTGCTGAGAAATCTACCATATAGAGATCGTCTTTTCGATACCCTTCAAAGACTAGAGACTTGTCAGATTCCATTAGTACAAGGCATCGATATTTTCCAAATAGCACAATCATGTTTAAGTCACAAAGCATTGAGACATATATTAAGTTGAAACCAAAGGATTCAACGAGCATCACTTTATCCATGTGTTGATCCCTTGATATAGCAACCCTGCCTAGACCCAATACCTTGCTTTTACCAGTGTCAGCAAATGTGATGTGACTTTTGTCAGACAGACGTAGCATTAAATCCATTAGAAGACTTCGATCACCCGTCATGTGGTTAGTGCATCCACTGTCCATAATCCATTCTGAAGTACGAGGTGTCGTAGCCTACAGTGCAGTTTGGGGGATAGGCTTCACCAAGCGAGTTGTGAAGCATAAACATTTGACGAACAAGTGGAACATGAAAATTCAGATCTTGGTTAGGATAGATAGGGTGGGTATCAAGAAATCCTGGAACGAAATACATAGTAAGACCATTTGGGCATTTTATCTTGCGTCCCACAAGATGTTTAAGGCCCCCGGCATCAGTTTTGGACGCCTTTGATTTTTGGCTGGAGACCTTACCCTGCAAAGAGAGTTAAGTTTTCTTAACCACCCACATCTTCAGGGGTGGCTTAGAAGCAATGAGTCTAAGTGCGGCATCTGAGAACTTCAGCTTTGGAACCCTAGTAAATAGCCTTGCAGGGGGTGAATAATACTCATATGAATAAGCAGAAAAGTTCTTAGTTCTATGAACATAGCGGTTTGATGAAACACGCTCATATTCATGGGTCTGAGTATGATTTCCGTGCAAAACATTGACGTTAGGGTGACTCGTATGAGTCCATGGTCTGTAAGAAGCTTTAGGACCATATGAAGCCTTTGGTATGAGGTTTGTCTTCTTCACAGGTGGTGTCATGATGACATTCACTGGAAGATTCTCAAGAACAATTTTAGGTACCCATATCTTCTTCATAGGTGGTCCATTCCTGCAGTTAGTACCAATATACCTGGCAAACACTTCACCATTCTGATTCTTAAACAGTTTATAGTTTGCATTAAAGAATTCATTAATGATAATAGGGTTAGCACAAGTGAAACCAGATAAAGTGGATGGATCTACTGAAGGTTCCTTTATAGCAACCCATGTGGTTTTGGGGTGCTGCTCAGGCTTCCAGTACGACCCATCAACATTCATTTTCCTCTCGAACCCAACACCCTCTTTTCTCAGATTTCGGTTCAGAATTTGCTTTTTGAGGACATCACATAATGTCTGATGCCCTTTGAGGCTTTTGTACATCCCTGTCTCAAGCAGTGTCTTCAACCTGGCATTCTCATCAGCAATAGTAGTGGTATCCTCAATAGAGGGGTTAGTTACCACATCAGCAGTTGAAGATATTGTAAAAGTGGCAGTAGAACATCCAGCAACAGAAACAGCGTTATCACGCTCAATGCATTTTAAACATGGTGGTTCAAATCCTTCCTAAGCGGGACTGATCTGTTGAGCGCGAAGTGACTCGTTCTCCTTTTGAAGATCTTCATGATCCGATCTCAATTTCTCAAGTTCCTGCTTCCTTTGAAGATAATCGTAGGAAAGCTTTTCATGAGATGTTGAGAGGGTTTCATGACGACCTTCAAGTTCCTGGTACTTCACATGAAGATTTTCTATGTCTTCAATTAAGGACTGAGTCTTAGTCATTTCCGCATCCAACAGGTCATCGCTTTTGTCTAACAGTTTTTGAATATGTTCCACAGCTTTCTGTTGTTCAGTTGTAATTTTAGCAACTTTTTTGTAGCTAGGTTTGGAATCAACAGAGGTTACCTCGACACTACGAGCCATGAGGCAGTAGTTTTGATCTGATGGATCTGGTTCGAAGGACACGTTTTAAGAGATTCTTTGAACTCGCAAAACCATGGGTCTTGAAGGGTTCGATGACCTTCATAGACATCAAAAATCCGGTCCCAGATAAGCTTCGCATTACAAAGATGCTTGACGCGCCTGAACTCGTCAATGGATAGACATGAGCATATAATATCCTTAGCCGTGATATCCAGACGAGTGTACTTTCGAATGTCGTCAGCATTCGCCATCTTGCATAAATCTGTGAGACCAATTTATGTGATAGTCCACAGTTCACTGTTCATGGCGAGAAGGTGCTTCTTCATCATTACTTTCCATTTGGGATAATCTCGTCCATTGAAGACAGGGCACGCAGTGGATACTTTGATTATCCCTGCAGTCGACATAGCTAAACTCCAGGTGGTTAAACCGAATCACACAGAACAAGGGAGTACCTTGCTCTGATACCAATTGAAAGGGCTAGTTACCGACTAGAGGGGGGTGAATAGGTGATTTTTATGAGAGTCTTCAAAACATGGGAGTTTCAAAGACAAACAATAGAAACAACACTATTTGAATGCAGCGGAAGGTAGACTACACTAGACAAGTCATAGTCAAGTATTCAATGAAGTGAAAGCACGAAGACTATTAGCATCTAGGTAGTAAGGATCAGGATGGAAGATAGTATGAAGCCAATCAGATCAGGTAGTCACCCAATGAAGTCAAACAGATAATGCAAGCAGGCAATGACTTCACTAAGACAAACTGTAAGTAAAGAGAAGTAAGAGATAGAACCAGTGACTTCAGAAGGACAGAGATTTGTTCGACCAGTTCCAGTTGTTGTGACAACTGTACGTTTGGTTAGGGAGGCTGAGATTCAACTCAGAAGACCGCGTCTTCACCTTATTTACCTTGAGCTAAGGACACCTAATCCCCGCCCAATCACTTTGGTAAGTCTTCAAGGTAGACTTCCAAACCTTCACAGACTTCGTTCACCGGCAATCCACAATGACTCTTGGATGCTCAGAACGCGACGCCTAACCAGCTGAAGGATTCACAGTCCTCAAGTGTAACAAGTCTTCAGATCACGCGGACAGAAAGACTTCAATGATGCCAAACACTCTTTGGCCTCTGGGTGGTTTGGGCTTTGTCCTTGCAAGGATGCTCTCTCAAAGGCTTCGGAGGTGGGTTGCTCTCAAACGACAAAAGACGTATCTAACTCTGAGCAGCCACCAATTTATGGTGTAGGGGGTGGGCTATTTATAGCCACTGGGCAACCCGACCTGATTTGTCCGAAATGACCCTGGGTCACTAAGGAACTGACACGTGTTGCAACGGTCAGATTTTAAACACACGCGGCAGCTTGACTTGGGCTACAAGTAAGGCTGACTTATCCGACTCTGGATAAGATTTGCTCTCATTGTCTTCGCTCAGAGACATAGGATTTGGTTGGGCATCACTTCAGTCACTCTGACTTTGTTCACTTGGACCCCACTTAACAGTGCGGTGGTTCCTATGACTCAACAAAGAAGAAAAGGAAACAACAAAACAACTAAGTCTTCACGCTCCATAGTCTTCACTCAATGTCTTCTCATGTCATAGTCTTCAATGTGAGTATCTTCACAGACCACCATTGTATTCAATGTCTTCACACATTTTTAGGGGTCATCTCCGGTAGGTAAACCGAATCAATGAGGGACTACTACCTGTGTTATCCTACAATTCTCACAAACACATTAGTCCCTCAACCAGGTTTGTCAACAATACTCCAAAACCAACTAGGGGTGGCACTAGATGCACTTACACTCTCAGCAAACATGGTGTTGAAGAGCAAGGCAATTGCAGAATAATCTCGCATATATTTGTTTCCTTTGAAATTACGAATCTCTGGAGCATGTTGTGTTGTGTTTATAAATCTTGACATAGTAGCCCTGCGAGATTTCTCTTCAACGAGTCTGAGTTATTTCCGGATGAAGGAAGTAGTATATTATTGTGCTTGCTAGAGTCTTGCAGTCATCAGGAGTAACCGACGTGCGTTTCTCGAAGGGGCCTTCGCGCGTTCTATCTAAAACCCTAACACACCCCTTCTCGGAGTAGAAGGCATCCCTTCCACGGGTTCCTCAATTTTTTTTATTATTATACTTGGTGTATAAATACACGCGTAAGAACTAAGAACTATACAGAATAATAAATTTCTGTAAACATAAATCTCTGATGCAAGCCCGGATGCTCCACACTAAACATTGATTTGTTTGGATGAAATTATGTTGTATTTATACCCTACCCCAGGAATATAGGTATTAATCAGGTGATGATGATCCAATGACGTGTTCTTTTCTCTTGTTAAGTGGGACAAGGGTTCCATAATTAACGTGTTACCATCCGTTTCTTAATTTTGGAGTTTTTTTTTGTTATGTTGTTTTTGTTTCTGATGTGCAATGAAAGAACAAAGACCATGAGCTCAATTAAACATCAAGGAGCGGGTTGGACGACCTACAAAGCATGTTTGCCCGTTGAACTCACAACATGAGAGAGAGAGAGAGTTTTCTCAAAAAAAAGAGTAGCGAGAGAGAGGATAAGCCCGCTAGTGAGTGAGCGATGTATGAGGAAGGTGGAGCCGAACCTTTTATGCTAGGTCCAACTATTACATAATTATTAATAATCCTCTCATTACTACTCCCTCCATCCAAAACTAGTGAAGTAGTATTTTTTTTGTCTCTTGCTAACTACTCCTACAAGTCTATAAATGAAGATAGAGAGATGAGTTTTTTCTCCAAATTGACCTACTCATAATAGCTTTCAGCTCGAACTTGCACTTTAGGCCCGTGCAAACTTCTCCGCTCAACCACCTTTGTGGTTTGTAAGTGCAAGTAGGAACACAAGGATGAGAAGTACTTGAGCAGCATCGACGTATGGATGGTGCTTGCACGGAGGAAAATACTTAAGAAATGGGATGTATAGGAAATTTAAGTTAATCGTCAAGATGGTCGCTCTGTGGCATTGCGATGATTTAAACGAGATAGCCGCTAGTGCATGAATGTTGTCACTTGTAGAGTTCGATGTTGGTAAGACGTAGCCAGAGAAAGCAGGAATGGAGATACATGGAGAATGGATGTTCCTGCCTTGTGCAATGTCCTAATCTTCGTCGTCTTCTCCCTTAGCACCGAGCGTTGCCGCCGCCGCTGTGAACAACCACCGCCTCCTGCACCTGCCACTGGTACCCCTTCCCCTCACCTCTTCTAGGGTTGCAGTCTCTCTCGGTGCTTATATCTAGGTCGCAGATTTTGTGTCATCCGAGAGGAATGGGTGATGCATGGGCGTGGACTATTTCAGTATGATTTAATTGAAGTATGTTTAGATTTCGGGAATTAATTATTTGAGGATAAAAACACTAGATTAGAGATTCAATATATAAATTAACATTGTATCCATGATTAATTAGTAATTGTTCCAATGTCGAGGTTCATATCTTTGACAGCTTGCGTTTTTGTGCTTTCTCCAGAAAATAAAACAAACATCAGGTCAGCTTGTGTAGTTTATTATTAAATAAGCATCGTGTAGCTAAGTCAAATGCTATGTTTTAATGGTACAGAAGTTCTTGACCCCAAGGAAACATTATGTTTTTCTTTCTTTACATAAGGCACTTTTGGCGATTCATGGGTGATTGAAATTGCCACTATTCTTGTTAAGCCCAATGGTGAGTTTCAAGCTTAAACATGGTAGTAGTTTACTTTGTGGCTAATTTTTTCTTGCTATAACTATGTTTGCATAGCCATTGGTGAATTATTCTGATGTAGCATTTATGTGCCTAATTTACTTGCTCCAGATGAACAGATTGTGTACAGAAATTGTGATCTCATATATCATTTCCGAGTGTGCAAATTATCCCATTTACTAATACAAGAGGTTTTCATTGCTCGACGTGTCATCTTATTTCGGGTGACTGATGATGATGTTATGCATGCCTTTTAGACGCTATTGGATCATATCTTTCGGCAAGAATCTTCAAGTATATTGCCTTTGCTCCGTGTGCTCATGTCTGCTATTTAGAGTTCCTTGACTTTCATGAGGATCATAATATCTTCAAAGGTGCCAACAAGGGTTGGACATAGAACTTTGTTGCCATGCCATGTTTTCTATTTGCATGCACTTGCATTTTCGAAATTATGAAGTTTGTAGTACTGTAGGATATTGGTCTTCAACCAAATGCTTCAAGTGCAGTTTTAACCAGGAAGGCATGTACAAAATGTTCATGTACACTGTAACTATGCCAACAATGAGATAACATCTCCATAACTCTTATCTCGAAACAGGTTTTCGTCCCACTTTATATATAAAAAAACACCCAAAGAAGTACAGGGTCGGACGATACAAGATGGTGAGGTAGCCCTCTTAGAAAGTTGATCCTAAGATAACCGGCACATGTAGAGCGCACACGACTATGATACCAACAACAAAGCCCCACGCTATGACCTAGCACACCTGTGATCCATAACAACGCCCCAAGAGGGAATATGACGCAAAATGTCGTCGTTGCCGAGTCCACACCGGCGCAAAACATCGCCATTGCCGGCGCATAACTTTATCATCTTAGATTAATTTCTGTAATTAGATTATTGAATGCTTATGTTCTGGTAGTAGGTTATGTTCTTCACATACTTACGATTCAGAGCCGATTTTGGTGCCAGCCAATTCAGTGTCCACCTATATCACCTGGGGTGTGCAGGTGTGACATCTACATGCTGGCATCGATAGCAAATGCAGTAGAAAGAGCAGTCCCCTACCTAGCACTATAGAAGAACCGACTCAGACGGTGCACCAGGGATGCGCCCCAACCACTAGTCAAACATCAAGGAGCGGGTTGTACGACCTACAAAGCATGTTTTCCCGTTGAACTCACAACAGGGGAGCGAGAGAGAGAGAGAGCTTTTTGCCAAAAAAAAAGAGGAGCGGGAGAGATTATATGCCCGATAGTGAGTGAGCGATGTAAGGGGAAGGCGGAGAGTGGACCTTCTACGTTAGGTCCAACTATTACATAGTTACTGATCCTCTCAACACGTTGGTGAAACATTAATTACTACTTCCTCCATCCAAAACTAGTGAAGTACTCCCTCAGTAAAGAAATATAGTAGTTTTTGTCTCTTGCCAACTACTCCTACAAGTCTGTAAATAGAGATACAGAGATGAGTTTTCTCTCCAAATTGACCCACTCGTAACATCTTTCAGCTCGAGCTTGCACTTTAGGCCCGTGCAAACTTGTCCACTCCGCCACCTTTTTAGTTTGTAAGTGGAAACAGGAACATGAGGATGAGAAGTACCTGAGCAGCATCGATGTATGTATGGATCTTGCGAAAAGGTGTGATAGGTCCCGGGAGTCCCGACACCCTCTTATCCTATCTGTTGAGGCCAGCTAAGATTCGTGCTCTGGTGTGTAGTGTCGCAGACAATTAACAGAGGCAGCATGCTTATCCTGGCATTTGACAGAGCTAATATCGGTGGCAGTAGGTACTAGACCTGTGACCTATCCCGACATGAGTGCCAGGCAGTCACTGTACAAGTCACATGTGAAGGGAGAAAAAGGAGAAATGACGGAAGAGCGAGAGATGGGGAAGCGCCTTGTTTGTTGTTTCTGTCTCTTCCATGGGAATGTGTGAGAGAGAGGAGAGAGGGGTGAGTAAAAAGAGAAGTGAGGAGAGAGAGCACAGTTTTTAAGGGCATGTACAATGCATAGCCTTAAGATGATGCCTCGCATGCCATGTAGGATCGGATATGACGTAAAGTAGGTTCGGATAGGGAAGCAGGATCCTCTTCAGGAGGCGGGTGATTGAAGAGAAAAAGTGTGGTCCGGTGACAAAAGCTGAAAAGGTTGGAGTAAAAAATAGAGATGCATGTATATTAAAGTTTTTATTTTCTATTTCTTAATGAGGCCCACTAGTGGTAATTTGCATTGGGGAGAAAAAATAAATGTAGATGCCTCAAATTACCTTTTGTCATAAGGCATATGTATCCATATACCACCATTGTACATGCCCTAACAAAGAGAAAGCTGAGGAGAGAGAGAGAGCAGTTTCAACGTAGAGAAAGCTGAGGAGAGAGGGACGCGGCTAATCTGCACCCGAGCTCATATGCTCCCGCATGAACAGTAAAATCAAAAAAAATCAAAAAAAAATTCAAAAAATTCCAAAAATTTTTTGAGTGAAACATTGACAAAAGTTCTAAGTGCCTGCAAAAATTCGTCATGAAATCACATTCCTAGAAGGCGTGGCAAAAAAAACAAAAAAAGTACTCTAAAAAGGCTACTTTCAAACGCATTTTGAAGCACTGAATTTTTTTTTTTTTTGCCACGCCTTCTAAGGATGTGATTTCATGACGAATTTTTGCAGGCACTTAAAACTTTTGTCAATGTTTGTCTCAAAAAAAATTAGAATTTTTTGAATTTTTTTCGATTGTTTTTTCAATTTTACTGTTCATGCGGGAGCATATGAGCTCGGGGGTAGAATGGACTTTTCGAGGAGAGAGTAGTTTTGAACAGAGAAAGCTGTTCGTGTTCGTGTTCGTGGTACTGTAGACTTACGCATCTGGGAAGGCAAAGCATCAGACCTGCATGTGGCGATGGGCGACGACCAGGACGTGACAGGTGCCGTGGAATCTGTCTATAATATAGGGTGTCGTGTGATTCCCAGCTCCCATTGTTACTGTTTAAGTAGACTTGTGAAACAAAGCAATATTGCAGCGCATGGCACAAATCTCCGTGGCAACTGCTATGCATGAATGGTGGGATAGAAGGGAGTCTAGGCACCCGGTTCCTGAAAAACCAGTCTCATGGATCTTGCTTTCATTCTTAAAAAAATACTAGAAATGGGATGTGTAGGGAATTTAAGTTAATCGTCAAGTTGATCGCTTCGTGGCACTGCGATGGTTCGAGAGAGATGGCCATGATGGCCGAGCTTCGTGGCACTGCGATGGTTCGAGAGAGATAGCCATGATGGCCGGTGCATGAGTGTTGCCACTTGTAGAGTTCCATGTTGGCAGGATGTACTATAAGCCACAGAACTGCAGGAATGGAGCTACGCGGAGAACGGATGTTTCTGCCTTGTGGTGACTCCGATTTTTAGGGGACTGCTGGTTGATCTCTTGCTATCTCTGCTTTAGCACCATCAGATTTGTTTGAGAAACCAACTATTTTTTAAAATATACTACTACTCCCTCCGTCCGGAAATAATTATCGGAGGAATGGATGTATCTAGTCATACTTCAGTTTTAGATGCATCCATTTTTATCCATTTATGCGACAAGTATTTTCGGACGGAGGGAGTACTAGAATCGTGTATGTTTTTGGACGCACATGTAGTCCTGGTTTAATTTTGTTCACGTTGATCCCAAACTCGTGTGTATTTTGGGACGCAAATGTAGTGCAGGTTTGAGAGACCAATTCCTGCTTCCTTCGTCCGAAAATACTTGTCCTAAAAATAATTCTATCTATAATTAAAATAAGTTTAGATACAACCATTTAAAGATGTGACTAAATACGGAGCAAAATGGGTGAATCTACACTCTAAAATATGTCTATATACATATGTATGTGATAGTCCATTTAAAATCTCTACAAAAATAAATACTCCCTCCGTCCGAAAATACTTGTCATTGAAATGGATGTATCTAGATGTATTTTAATTCTATATACATCCATTTTCATCCATTTTGATGACAAGTAATTCCGGACGGAGGGAGTATTTAGGAACGAAGGGATAGATACAATCATTTCTAAGAAAGTTTTCTGAACGGAGGAAGTACATGAGCGGCTCTATCCGAGACCAAGAGCCGCTCGCTGTCGCTGGCGCTAAAAACAGAGGCGGCCACACGGACCGGCCACAGAGCGCAAGATCCTGTCCTGCACAGACAAAAATTGTTGTCATACCGTGTTTTCTATTTGCATGCACTTGCATTTTTGAATTATGAAGTTTGTACTCCCTTCGTCCGGAAATACTTGTCATTAAAATGAATAAAATGAGGTGTGTTTAGATGTATTTTAGTTTTAGATACATTTTTTTTTGTTTATTTTGATGACAAGTATTTGCGGACGGAGGGAGTAGTCCTGTAGGATATTGATCTTCAACCAAATGGTTCGAGTGCAGTCTATAAATGGACTAATTATGTAATTAGATTATTAATTGCTTATGTTCTTGTAGTAGGTTATGTTCTTCACGTACTTCCGATTCAGAGCTAAATTTGGTGCCAGCCAATTTAGTGTCCACCTGTATCACCCAGTGTGACATCTACATGTTGCATCGACAGCAAAAGCGCTCCACCTACCTCGCATCGTGGAAGAACCGACTCAAGCGACGCATCAGGGGTGCACCCCAACCACTTGTCAAACATCAAGGAGCGGATTTGTACGACCTACGAAAGCATGTTTCCCCATTGAACTCACAACAAGAGAGAAAGAGAAAGCTTTCGCAAAAATAAAGGAGCAAGAGAGATAATAAGCCCGACAGTGAGCGATGTAAGAGGAAAGCGGAGAGTGGACCTTTTATATTAGGCCCAACTATTACATAATTACTAATCCTCTCAACATGTTGGTGAAACATTAATTATTACTCCCTTCATCCGAAACTAGTGAAGTAGTACCTTTTTTGTCTCGTGCTAACTCTCCTATAAGTCTATAAATGGAGATACAGAGACAAGTTTTCTCTCCAAATTGACCCACTCATATAGTAACTTTCAGCTCGAGCTTGCACTTCAGGCCTGTGCAAACTTGTCCATTCCACCACCTTTCTGGTTTGTAAAGTGGAAGCAGGAACATAAGGATGAGAAGTAGTACTTGAGCAGCATCGATGTATGGATGGATGGTGCTTGCACGGAGAAAATACTTGAGAAATGGGATGCATAGGGAATTTAAGTTAATCCTCATGATGTTCACGGCGTGCCATCGCGATGGTTCAGGAGAGATGGCCATTATGGCCGGGGCATGAATGTTGCTACTTGCAGAGTTCGAAGTTTGCGAGACGTACCAGGAGCTCGAGAAGTCCAGGAATGGATCTACGCGGAGAACGGATGTTTGTGCCTTGTAGTAGTGACTCTGATTTTTAGGGGACTGCTGTGCTGGTTGATCTTTTCAGCTATCTTTGCTTGAGCACCACCTGACGGACGAGACTTGCTTGCTCTTCGTGCGTGTGCCCATCCATACTTTCGCGTACATGGCTTGATTGGAACAAAATAAGGCCCGGCCTCACCCTCTTAAAATCAAGGGGGGAGAGGGGAGATGATTAGATTAGAAAGAAAAAAGGAAAAAGGACAGCCGCAGGATGAAGTGGTAGCACGGATGGAAGCATGGGAAAGGAGCAGGCAAGCCGGATCCCCACCTGACGCCGCCCAGAGTATATGGAATGTGTATATTTGTAGCGCAGGTTTTATTTTTTTTCCACATTGATCCCAAATTCATGTGTATTTTGGGACGCAAATGTATCAAAAAAATAAAAGGGTTTGAGAAACCAGCTACTACTCCGCTAGTACATGCATGAGCGGCTCTATCCAAGATCAGGAGCCGCTCGCTGTCGCTGGCGCTAGAAACAGAGGCGGCCACACGGGACGGGCCACAGAGCGCAAGATTTTGGGCCGGGGAGACAAGATGGTCCCTGATCTCATTTCTGACCTCACATCATGCGGTCCGGCTGCTACGAGCCTTCAGGCCAACTCCACTGCGCGACTCCATCTTGTCCGCGCGCGTTCGTTTAGGGTAAAACGGATGAACCGGGCGGCCCAACGCGCGGGAGCAAACAGACTTTTGTCCGTTTTGTGTCCGCTTTCGACCCATTCCTGGCCCAAATTTGGGGTGAAACGGACACCACGCGGACGTGCAGGCCGTCTGCGTGTGTCCTCCCCTGCCCGCCCGTCGGTGGCACAGGGGCGTCTTTTTCTATCCGTCCCCCTCCCTCCCTCCGGCCGTACCCCTCTCCATTCTTCTTCACTCTACCCCACTCTTCCCCTCGCCGTCGCCGAGGCCGCCGCTGCCATTGCAGCCATGCAGCTCGAACGCGCGCTCGCCCAGCCCCTTCCCTCGACGCCGCCGAGCTACCCAACCACGGCCACCTGGTTTGCGCACCCGTCGGTCAGATTTGGGGCGGATCCGGTCGGTCTTGAGCTTGCCCGGCTATGGGAGGTCGTGCCGCGCCATGTACTGGCCGGGCACCTCGCCAGAAGGCCCTGGCAGGGCCTCAAGGCCACATGCAGGCAGTGGCTCCTCCTCTAGCTGCTCGGATCTGCACCGTCGGTGGTCCGCTGGCAGATACGTACACGAACGGCGGTCGACCGGGCTTGGTGCTTGCCCAAAAGCTCGTCGGTGCATCGTTGTCACTCATTAAGTGCGACCACTGCCCAAAGAAGGTCGTGCGCCGCGTGTCTACAACGCCGGAACATACCGGATGCGTGTTCATCAAGTGCTTAAATGATGGGGTATGTGCTCTTTTTAGCTTCGGTTTGTGCTCTAGATTTGACTAATTGTGCTAACTTCAAATTTTATTGTGTAGCTTTGGTATTGGGAAGAAGAGTACATAGATATATTGATAGGGCGCAATTTAGTAGTGTTTGTGCACTTTTAGCTAGCATAGAGGCTGTAGATGAGACAAGTGCACTTCTTGCTAGATTAGAGGCTAGACACGAGACTAGGTGTGAGGAAGCAACATCGACTTCTTTAGACTCGAAGAAGAAAGAAGCATGCAAGATCGAGCCTCATCCGCAGATCAACAATGAATGCATCAAAAAGGCCCTAACCCATCTCAAGGAAGCAGTTATGGAAGTTGGATATCTTCTAAAATTGTGGTTCTTGTTTTCTTTGGTCTTGCTTTACTATTCAAAATTTGCTGATGTATTCCCATGTACCAAAAATGAATGATGAAAAAACGTTAAGGGCTTACAAAGAAAAATGTACGCGGACAGGATGCGGCTGGGATGCGTCTGCGCGCTGGGCGCACGGCCACCGCATCCCAGAAACTGCCCGGACACGACCCATTTCCCTTTCAAACGGACAGAATCTAGATAAAACGGACATTTGTTTGAGGTCGCGCGGTGAAGTTGACCTAAATGTAACGCAAGTTTAATTTTTGAACGCTACTACGGAGCGCCCGCACGCTATGCGGACTGACCTCGCGGCCGACAGATATGGAAAGTGTCCCTGTCGGGCCTCACCCATGTGCTAAAAAAGGCAAGTGCATCTTCCCTTGTCGTTGCCACATCCCGACACCCATCCATCCATCGATGTAAGAGGAAGGCGGTGAGTGGGCCTTTTATGTTATGTCCATTTCTAAATATAAGTTCTTCTAGAGATTTTAA